>NW_027116131.1:978794-1002195 GCF_000696795.3 Halyomorpha halys | reverse complement strand
AGTCAAGAAGATAGATGAAGTAAAAAGGGTGTAATAACCTAGATGTTGATCGCCCTGAATCTAGCATTTATTTCTGGCAGATTGCAATAATCAGTTAAGTGTACTGACAGTATAAGAGCCCAAGAGCAGAAAAAAGACAGTTATTTCACCCCAATTTTTTATTGCTTAATTGAAAACCAGGTATAATTACTAGTCAAAATTGATGAGTCTGTGAAGTATAATTAGGGGGAATAAAAAATGGCGGCTGTTTCAAAACGTTAAAAATAATTAATTTTTTTTCCGGAGCTCTGTATCTTTACAACTAGCAACGACAATAGAAAACCTAAGAGAGCATAATTTAAACTAACGTAAATTTGCTAAAATGTAAGCCCTAAAAGAGGTATTTACGTCCAATAGTTCTCGAGATATAGCTTTTTAAAAAGTAACATTTCATAAAAATGTCGTATGGAACGCTCTGAACAATCAGTAGTTAGTGAATTTATTTTGAAAAATCTATATCTCAAAAACCATTGTAAAGGTACTTTAATGAGCTATAAAGTAGTATATGGCGTTTATTTTCGTAGGAGTAGTAGTTTCATGAAATTTGCTAAATTGATTTATAGTTGGTCTTGGATTGTTTATATTTGTTGTTGAACAACTAGAAATTAACATTTTGTGAATATATTTTGTCAAAAGACTTTTAGATTTTCTAGTGTTGGTAGTTTTTAAAATATTAAAGTAATCAAAAATTATGCTGAGATAACTGTCTTTTTTTGCCGGCTTTTGTACTATGAGGGTTGAACTCGCTTGCCAACGACGAGTGAGTGAGAATAGAATACAGATGGGATATCGGAAGTAAAATATAGAAAATTTATCATATTAAAGAAATGGTAATCATTAAATAATAATTATTCTAGCAAATCATAGAAGGATTTATTTCATACCGTAGAAAAAATTCTTAATAACGGTAAAGCAAGGAAATGCCATCCATAATTACAACACTAACCCAATAACTAACTAAAATATAATTGAATATGTTAGTTAAATAGAATATTTTAAATGAAAAAAAAAAAATGAAAAACATCAATATTTCAATAATTTCCAATTTAAGTTCTGATATCCTCAACATGAACCAATTTTGATGTTATAAAGAAATATTTAAAGAGCATTCTGATGTGGCTTTGTAATATTAATGTTAATCTTTCGCATTTTACACTAACTGATATTCAATCCAAATCATGGTACCCACAATGTTCACAAATTTTTATATTTTAAGGCAATATTTGCAATCAGTTCCGATCATTATTGTTATCTATACCAACCTATGACGTAAATGTTTCAATAATATACAATCCACATATCAATATCTCCATTATCAAATGATTGAGATTTTTAAAGGACATATTTACAGTTCATTCCGATATCGATATCATTCAACTTCCTAAGCGTAAAACGATTTCAATATTTTAATGAAATTGGCACGGCTAATTCTGATATTTCTAATCCACAACGATATCAACCATTGTCATTTCTAAATTGTTATTCATGTATTGATATAATCATTATTAAAACTATTCAATATTTCAATAAAATTTTTACTATTCCTTCATATATTTGTTATTGGTATTGATATAAAACTATGGTAACAAATTTTAGAATTGTAATCGAATTATCGATATTTCATTTAAATAATAGTTAGAAATTTTAAGGAAAATTTTAAAATAAAATATTTTAATTTGATTTTGATATTACACAACGATATTAATATTCTACTTTCTTAGTAATATCGATATCAAAATATGGCAATGATATCCTAAGAATATTTAGTCAAAATATCGATATTTTATTTTTAAAAAAAAAGACTAAGTAATTTGAACAATATTAAATATTTTAATTTTATTTCGGTATTACATATGGATATCGACATTCGACTTTAATTAATTATTATTAATTTGAAATTTATTAATTTTGATATCAAACTTTAGCAACAATATTCCAAGAACATTGAGACGAAATATCGATATTTCACTAGTGAATGTCAACGCAAATCGATATTCGTCTTTCTTATTTTGTCGAGAATATTGTATGTAAATGCTAAAGTAATATCGAATAGAAATATCATTATCGTTATAAAATATGGAAATAAAATTTCAATGTTTTATTAAACAAAAATCTTTAAAATTTTGTTATCTTTAACTAATGAAATATCGATTAAATATGCTTGGAATATCGTTTGCCTTTGATGTCAATATTTTTTTTTTTAAATATTCATTTATTGCTATTTACAACTGTACATTATAATACATTTAGTAAATCTGATCTAAGTTAAATTAGAGTGTTACAGGTGTGTAGAGAAACTACCCATTGGTAGCACTCTAATGACATTTTACATTAGCTGGTCTCGTGGCCATCTTCTTTTCAGGCGCCTCGGAGGATTGTCAGGAATGGAAGAGGATGCAAGATTAGAAACTAGTGGGTTTGAGTGGTTAGAGAGTTTATAATGGAAGGAGTGATATCTGGTTCGGGCTAGATCGGCTACATAGGGAACATTAAGGTCTTTATGTATGATTTTATTTGTGACAAAGTAACGTGCATTCAGGATTTTACGAAGGATTTTAGATTGTAAGGATTGAATACGAGAGGAATTCGAAGGTTTAGTGGAGCCCCAAAGCTCAACTCCATATGTCCAGATTGGCCTTATTACAGTCATGTAGATCAGTCTTTGATGTCAATATGAATCAGAAATATCGGAAGATACAATAAATATTTTCTTGTAATCTCAAAATATCCATTCTGATATAGATTATCAGAATAAAATTTGAATGTTTTAAACACACGTTAAATCAGAGATTTAAATCATTGCTAGAAATTTCTAAAATGTCCACCCTTTAGGATATAGATATTTCTAATAAATATTCTAGGATATATTAAATGTATTACAATGCTTAAGGTTGTATCGATATTAATAAGCGATATAGGAATAAACTTAAATAATTTTTTACTGTATCAATATCATATGATGTTTAGGAGGGTGATACTTGTATTGGATTACGATCCCAAATGTTTATATATATTAAGGGTATTGACCTCTTGAGAGATGGTGACATGTTGTACATCGACCAATACTAATAGCTAAAAGTGTCTGTTTTAAAAGTAAGATAACTAAGGCTGTCCTAGAGTTTAAAGCGTGAGTTTCAAGCTGTTTTCCAATCTTGATCGATTTAACTAATTTAAGTCTCTTTTCCCGGTTAAGTCTTCTCAAAAGTGAGATAATACCGTCGCTGATTCGGTATTTAAAGTGGCGGTTTGCCCTGGGTGTGTTCTCTTCTACTATTTTTGGTGCTATGATCTCCTCTTGAGGGGTTGTGACAAGTCGTATATTACCTATATATGGTAAAGATAAGTGAATGGAAAAAAATAATTCTTACTGTTTCTAGCAACTGAAACGGAAAATATGTGAATACTTTTTTATATGTAAAATTATACAGTTGAGATTGATAAATATGTGAAATAAATGACCGACATAAACAGGATATATAAAGTTCTCGAAAGTTCAGCTCAAGTTATAAGCTGTTTAAAATTTTAATTTATGCGCAATTGAAAGAAAAACAAATATCATTGTTTGTTTATGTTTTAATTATACACGTTTTCCTTTAATATCAAGCTCGCTTTAGAATTTAATTTTATAGCAAATAAATTTTATTTTTTACTTTTCATTAGATAAATAATGTTAGACAGCCTACTTTGTGGCGATACTATCAACCTCTTGTATCCAATTCTTACAATCCAAAATACATGACTGTAATAAGGCCAATGGTGGTGGCTCCACTAAACCACTAGTTTCTACACTTGCTTCTTCTTCCATTTCTAATAATACTCTGAGGTGCCTGAAAAAAATATGGCCGTGAGACCTTCTAATGTAGAAATGTTATTAGAGTGTTACCAATTGGTGGTTTCTCAACATGCCGGTATCATACCATTATGATCTCACATCCAATTACCTAGATGTATTTTTATGTAAATCCAGTTGTCAATAAATAAAAAAATAAATATCTAGAAAACCAAAATAAGAGTCTATGCAAATTTCTAGCTTTAATTTTTTTATTGCTAGTTTGAACCTTGATGTGACTTGATTATATTATTCTTTTGCAATTCCACAAAATTATCTGCTAGTCCAAATTAAGTTCTAGTTCGCGAATCTGTTCAAAATGAAATTTTATTAAATGGTGGGTAGGAATAGAAAAAGACGCTATCTTTCACATAATCGGTTTTGTTATTTAATACAAATGATTACTTTTGTGATAATAAATTAAGATACCCACAGCATTTTATCAATATTATACAAGCTACAAGACATAAGATGCTGAGTTTTTATTCAAATATTGTATATTGCTAGTTAATTTATTTCACTTGTATGTAACGTTTCCTTCAGGAGGAAGCAGTATTCGGTGCAGTGTACTCTTCTGATTGGTACAACCGGAACAAGGACTACCGGGATAACGTCTTGATAGTGATGAGACAGAGCTACACTTCCAGGCCTCTCAGGATGATGAGTATGGGTGATATGGATAAGGAGACCTTTATTAAGGTAATTATTTATTTAGCTTTAAACATTATAACTTATATTTATTACAAATTATTATTATTTTTTTTTACTCTTCGGATCGAGTCTGGTGCCTGAGACTGCTATACAAAATCCGAAAATTCCTACCCCCTACTTATTTCCTCACTTTCCGTTCTTATCTCTCTAAGATTATTAAAATTAAATTACAACAGCGCTTATTCATCCCTCATTCCTCAGTCTGCTGGTTGCACCTCAGGGTAGTATCCTTGATCCTATCCTTTTTATATTTTTTACAGCTAACAACTCAACCCAACCTAACACGATCTTCACCACATATATCTATGGCACATGCCTATGATCAGTGTATAATGAACCTTTTATTACATCGCAATGCCATATCCTTGGAAGAATGGTGTCAAAATTAGAGGATTTAAAAAATTTCAATCAATCCCACCAAATCACATTTACCCTTCGTCGTAAGCCCATGAATTCCTGCCTTAAAGAATCCTTTAACAAAACCCCACTTATTCCTGTCGAACAAATCCGTTACTTAAGACAAACGACTTGGAATCCTCATAAATGACTGAAAAATCAGGAAACTACTAGTCAATTCCTACTATTATAGACTTTAGACAAACGGTCTAAACTTCGAACTAATGACAAAAAACTCATTTATATGTCTTTATAGACATATATAAGGATCTGGACTTACGCTGAGCTGTGGGGCTCCACTAAACTAACGAATTCCTCTCGTATCCCACCCTTGCAATATGTTATTTCGTATATTGAGTTTGGGTTAATGTTATTGTTTTTGTGGCATTGTGAACTATTGTTATACATATCGCATACCTATAACAACATTCTAGTCTGAAACTCTGCCAGAGTACCCCTGAGAAATGCCAGAAATTCAGGTCAAAACGTTGATATAAAAAAATAAGTTTGTGCTTATTTGTTTAATTGCCGACCGCACCACTAAACATCTTCTCCTCATGTATAATTTTTAATTTGATTTTGAGTTTGGTTCATAAAATATGAATCTGTACATATTTCTAATCATTTTTTATTTATTTTCTTTTTTATAAATTCATATACAAATAAATAAATATGCAATAACTATATAAAATTTCTAATTATATATATTTTTTTCAGGGTTTAAAAGGGATATACACATATTACAACTTCCTGACGCATTTTGAGTGAAATAGATTGTCAAGATTATTAAAAACACACCTTTAAAACCTATTTTAAATAGTTGTACAGGAGAGTCCTTAAAAATCGATTATAACTTATGTTTATTTCAAGAATAATAATTGTTTTCATTCTATGAGATGTTAAAACAGAACCACGATGGTCGCTTTCTGTTAATATACCGCAAAGTGATTGATGTCCAATCATTCACAAATGAGCACCGAATAAAATAAAAATATAGAAAAATGCATTCCTTTTGTCTTCACATATTTCTTTTAAATAAATTAATGATGTTCTTCATTATATATGTGTTAAAGTACTCTTAAGTCCATTTTTCTGGTCAAATAGCATCACACTTTTATTTTTGATAGACGAAATGTGTTTTAATCGCTCCTGATTCTTTGGCTACATGCCACTGACAGCAGTATAAAGACCTTCACGTGTCCTTAGTTTTCTTCAAATATGTGTTCCAGCAGAAATTAGTGAAGAGACCAAACTGAATGAGGATTACAGTCAACCACAAAACCAAGAAGGCGGGAGAAGAACGACAGTTAATTAGTTTCACCACCAGTATGCTCACTAACATTATGATTTCTACCTGAAATTCAAGAAAAACATATTATTATAGTTCGATGAAATTTATATGTATTTTATTATTTATTACTTTTATCTTTATATATTTATTTTAATCATTTATGTGCTGGAGTGTTTTTAAAAATATTAATAGATTATAAATTCCAACAGATCACTACACCATGACTTTCATATCCCTTTTGTCCTTGACCTTATACCAACAAAATTCCATATAAACCTTTCAAACCATCCTAATCCTTTGGTTCAATCCTTATCTAGTTCCACCCATCCCTGCAATCCACCTCGAAGGTTGAAACGGCAGTGGCCAAGAGACTTATTATGAAATAAAAATGGACAATTGGAGTTCTGGCAATGGTCATATTCTCCACTCAAGTTGAGTGTTTGCGGCTTTAGCACATTTGCTCAGCCTCCACCGGCTCATTACACAAGGATGCGCTGGGATCTTATGAGCTCTGCTCTACCCCTCGCACGTGGGGGATAGAGGCTCAGGGATCCTCAGGTCGATTATATATAGGAGTGTAAATGTGACTAGAGATTCTTTTATTTTATTTATTTTTTCATGCATCTAGTTTGATTATGTTTATTTTCTTTATCCTTCTGTTTGTATATATTTTAAGAGACATTTTATTTATTTTTATGTACTTTTTTTTCATGTATTTATTTATTTTTCATTCATATTATATTTTATTTTAGTAAGAATGTGATCATTCATCACTATTGCCTATTGCCCACAACGGTGTGGCAGATTGTAATATCTATCAATAAATAAAGTTTCTGTATGCAAAAAAAAAATATATATAGAGGGTGACGACCATGTATGTATATATTTTTTTAATATATTTGAAATGTTTGTATAATTTTTATACTTATAACTTAAATTTACTTTTATGTGTGATGGGAAAAAGAGAGAAATTTTTTAGAATTGAAATAATGGAAGAATTAAACAAATTTAAAGAACGATAAAAAGCTAGAAAAAAAAATTAAAATGTGTAAAGGAAGAAATGATGAATAATAAAAAGGACAAAATATGTATAACTTTAGTACAGAATGGAGAAATTTTTATGTTGTGAAAATTTTTTAAAAATTATGCTTTGACTATTTATACTAATAGGAATAAAAAAAATTGTTCATCACTAAGTACGCTGTGTATGAGGTAATCCAACGAAATTGGGTAGAACAACATTTTTAATAAATTGTTTTCTCTCTATTTAGTAATTTTCTGATTTTCTCCTTTCCAAAATTTTTCTGTTTTTGAATAATATTTACACTACAAACCAACGTTTCGGAGTCCTCCGTGTTCAGGGTACAATAATATTCTTTATCTCTCTGGCTCCCTATATCTAAAATCTACTTCGTCAATTTAAAAAAATTAAAATATTCTGGAAAACACTACTTAAATCTTCGGTATCTTTATCACAATTTTTGTTGTTGTTGTTTGGATCCAAGAGCAATGTTTATAATAATAAGCCTTTGTTAATTATTAATTATTCAACTAGACATTAATAAGTGTCTCTCAACTGAATAATTTATGATATCATTTTGGTGATTAATTATAACTTAATTAATATCGAATTATAACAAATAATAAATAATATAAGTATGAATATAAAAAATAATTAATGAAACTATATTTTATAATATATAAATCAGATTCATATCTTAGCAAACAATCCGATAGATTTAATGACTTTGATGGCAGTGTTAATGTTCTCCTCAATGTCGCATAAGGCCTTGGAGAGCTGTTGGAGAACTCTACAATTTCCCATAATCCCTCCTTATCAAGGACACCTCTTAAAAATGTGAAACACAGACACAATCGCTTTGCAGAGCCGACCCTGAGGCGGATCTTTTCTTGGTATGTGATGTTCAAGGGCCAAACTGCAACCTGGGACTACGAAACGTCGGTTTGTAGTGTAAATATTTTTTTAAATGAAGACAAATTCTGGAAAGGAGACAATAAGAAAATCACTAAATATGTATATGATTTGAATTGAACCTTCACTTAGTAGAAAATTGGTGTATAAACAGAACAATTGGTATTAGTATATAATAGAGAAGCTAATAGCTGAGCATGTTGAGGCAAGAGCCACAGACTGCTTTGTTCAGAACATTATGTTTTTAGATTCCAAAAGGGTGAGTTAATATTAATTTCGCAGCAGCCCTGAGTATCTTGATATTACCACTCTGGAGCTGCATAGATCCTCAATGGAGGACTCGAACAATGAACAAAAAATTAATATAATAATAGCCTGAAAGGAGCTTCGCATTGATAGTGCTTTCTCATCTTTGGAAATGAAAACATTTATATAGAAAACGGGATTTAAAACAAAACGTTTGTCGATTGTATCAGTCTACAGTTGTATATTGTCTTATGGTAGTAAAACAACAATGGAGTGTTCATCTATCGATTTTATAGTAGATTAAACAAGACTTTAAGTATAATGGAAAGAAAAATATCTCTGCAACTTTTTATGTACACAAAACTTAATGAATCGTTAACGAGCATAGACCTGGGTCATTTCCAATTGAGGAGCCATGGCACTGCAAGATATGAGGGCTTATTAAGCTTTCTACAAAAGATCGAACTAAATTCTAAGTTCAATCATTATTTTCTTTAGTATTTAAAAAATAAATAAATAAACATTTAAAAGTGGTAGGTACTTTCCTACTAGAACACCTAATAGAACATCATTTAAAAGGAGCATTCATGATCTTTAGTTTAATATGTTAAATGGAAAAAGTTGTGATAAATGGAGAAATATTTCCTTCTTTTACTATGTTAAAACGATATAACATTTAACATGGTAGAGAGTCTGTTACTGGGTCTGTTAAATGGAGAATGACGTCACGCGACACACCAGCTTTGTCATCGTTTTGTTTGTAGTTGTGTTAGGTTACTTGCTCATTGTTTGTGTTAGTATTGTTTAGGGTGTTATTAATACTAATAAAACAATGAATGACAATAATAATAATGTAATGACAGTTGTCAATTAGCTCATCTTGACTCTCTTCATTACAAGTTAGATCAACAAGACACTCAGTAGCCAAACTCTCACACAATTTCTACTTTTCACTCAATTTAGGCATGTTTTAATAAATTACTTTAATATAAACTTAGAAGTAAACAATAACAAGAAATTTTGAAAGGAAAGGTTAAAAAAAAAGTTGCTCCAAAAATCCGCTAGGTGCTCTTATCCATTCAATATGACTTTAAATAGGGCTGCTCACAATCCTATACTTATAACATTTAGCATGGTAAAACATTTTACATTTTACATAATACCAAGAATACCCCTAAAGAAGAGGGAATTTGCTAAGATATAACCCTAACAGAGCACGCCGTTTTCCAATTTCAGACGCTTTTTAAATATTACTCTATTAAACTTTCTTAAAGCCTCCTCTTCCCGTTTTAAGCAAATATTTCAAAAGTGATATAGAAGCGGTGCTCCTTGGGGGTCTTAGTGGGGCAGGTCCGGTTGAGAAGGATGGCGTTTATGTTCATAGTTCCTGAGGTACAGCTTTTTTAAAAGCAACATTTCATAAAAAAATTATTGATACATCAGTAGTAAGTGAATTTATTATGAGAAATATACACATATCTCAGGAACCATGAGATGTACAGATAGCTATTAGCACTCAAATTGTGGCTATTTTATGACGTTTATCTTCGTAAGAGTAGTAGTTTTCATGATATTTGGTAAATATTTAGCACTGGCAGAGAAATGATGTTTAGTCACCTCTAGCCCCTTTTATAATTAATCTTGTTTTGTTTTGTTGTTTCCACTATTATTCTTTTCAAAAATAATTCTCATTTATTTTAAATAGCCTGTATTTATGGGCTTCAAATCGTTTAAATAACTGGAATTCCAATCCTAACCGTTTTGTGCCACCCATCATTAAAGATGATCCACTACATCCACTACTGATTGTCGTTAATCAGAAACGAGATCCCGTGGGAAACAATTAAACTGCAATATTGCTGCCCTTTTTAATTAATTTAAGTTTTGCCATAAAATTGTTTAGCTGCCTCTTTACTTTTATTTTAAACCAGTTCGAACTCACCAACTGGAGCATTGTGACGTACTTCTTCAAGTACAGGTACTTTTGAAATGACGGTCCCAAACCTGATATCAAGTAGTAAGCGTGCATAACCACGTGAACAAATGAGTTTACTGCTATCATTTTCAAATTGCTTTCCTCATCTGAAACATAATAAACTAACATTTAGAAGTTTTTTTGCGATATCATCAACTGCAATAAAACTTGCTAGTATTGATATCTAATGTCATGCAAAATCGTCTTAATGAAACTGAAAATATTAATGTTATAAAATGCTAAAGCAAGAACAAAACTAGAAAATATGGAGGAAGGGTGAACAAATTGAATACACTAATGGATTTTTTTTAACTTGATAAAACGAATTTAAAGTAGGCATAACCTAGCCTAATTTTTTTCTTATAAATTAAAAAAATTATTGACTGTATTTATATTACATTTCTTAAAAAAAAAAATTTCATTTTACCTCATCAAATGACCAATTTATCTGTCTGTTAATGACCATGCGTTTGATAACCATCCAGGATATGAAAGATACCATTGTAACTGCATTTTAAAAAGTTTGGCTATGTATGTTCACAAATAAAAGTAAAATTCACAATATTTAAAGTTTTCTATTGTATTCCTAAATTAATTTAATAATATAGATAATGATGAGAAAATAGTTGACAATTTTTTCCATTACATCAGAAACAATCATTAGGTTTCTAAAATAATGAAAAAAATTGTTTGTAAAAATTACTTAGAATATTTAATATTAACAACAAAAAAAAAGTGACTGAGAACTAAGAGTAATTTAGAAAGTCAATATCAACAATAAAATGTGAAACTGCTTTGAGTAACTCTCAACTTATGTTTTTCTTTTAATCCTTCTGCCTAGCCATTTCTGGCAAGATGAGTAGCAGCAACTCTCAACTGTCAAATATGGCGTGCCGGATGACACGCCTACGAAAGGAATAGACACCACCTTCTAGCATCATTCGCCCTGAAGGTGAATCCTTCCTCTAAGCATAAATATCACTCTGCAGGTGCGACATGTAACACTAGACTTATAACTTTGACCAAATTTAGATGTTACTTTAAACAATGAATTCAATGCTGAAACCACGTTCATATTAGATATAGCTGTCAACCATATGTACTACAATCATCAATTTAGTTATAATAAATATATAATGCAGAACGCTTCCTTTACATTAAGGCATTAAAAAAAAACTGAAATCATAAGTAATTTTCAAACATGTTATTCATATAGCTTAAGAACCTAGACTAAAACTAACAACAGATTAGATTGAGTGCAACAGACTAGGAGTAGTGGCTACTAGTAGTAGTCTGTGTCTTGTTGGGAGTAATGTAATACGGAAAAACATTCAGCGGCTACTATATCCACAATTGCTAATTCTTCCTCTGTAGTCACAATCGTTAAGAAGTGATTAACAAACCCATAACTGTTAAAGAAGGAAAATACATGTTTTGACATCAAAATGCATAATACATAATTCTTTTAAAGATAATAATGCATCTTCATCATTAGGGGATACAAACTGGTATAAACCTTATTATTAAACTGCAAAAAATATGTGAGAAGATGACCATAAACTATTTCCTTCTTTTCACTCAGAATAAATTGAATTTATATTTGAGGAATCTGCAAGAATAAGAAAGAAGATCCATTTTTGCTTAAGTTAAACCGAATTACAATTTAAAAATGCTGTAAAATGTGAATAGCTTTTTGGGCTTTAGCTACATCATTTTTTTCTAAATAGCAGCACAGATAGTATTGATTAAATTCATAAATTATTTCAAAATTATAAAAAAAAAAAAATATGAACAAACAAAAACATGGATGTACGACAGATGATATTAAAAATTTGAAACTCCTGATTTAGAAAAGCCCTTACATTATTGTTGCAGGAAGTACTTGATAATCAAGTACAAATTAATCTTGAGTTATCATATTGCATTAGTATTTCTAAAGTGACACAACTCAAAAATTGGTGTTTTTGAGTTATGACTATGAGAGAAATTGGTAAATATATCTTTATGAATCATCAAAACTGTATCAACCTAGCTTCAGAGCTTGTCCGCCAGAGGGCACTTGTGTCACTCTTGCTGCCTTAATGCTATTCCCACTCCATAAGCAAGAGTGTCACATTGTCAGTTGTCTTGAATTTTGAGTTGTGTCACTTTAGAAATACTAGTGCGATATATGGCTTGAGGATTGAGCTCTACAATGGCTTTATTTTAATAACATAGATGTTTTAATAAATAATTTAAATATTCATTGTTTAATGATCACATAACCAACCCTAAATTAAAATAACATGAAACTCTTCCACACTAGCATATGTACACAGATATGTGTACACCAATTATTAAGTGACCATAGAAAACGATTGATGATCTGCCCTTAATTAGTAGACTCCTTAGTCAAACATATTAGATATAGTGCACTGTCAGACGTTTTTGAGTAATCCAATTGAAAAGTAACCACTGATTGATTGCATTGATTCAAGAAAGAAACATGAAGCAATGCAAGAAAGATTAATCTAAAAACCAGGCAAATTTAAATGCAGAATCCATCCAGTCAACATGAAACAATGACCATAATGATTGATCTGTAAGAATTGAAATAAATTTAAATTTATTATTAATTTAAACAGAAAACTTCATTTTGGCCAAATTTTATTTCTCTCTTTTGTATCAAGTTTTATTTTTTATTTTGTGTCTTTGGTTTTATGTTATGTTAAATCTATGTTAAAATAAAATCTAAATATATTTATTTCAATTATCTTGTTCGAAAACGGTAATTTTATTAATAATGACATGTATTTCAGTTTTAGTAGTTTTCTTAATAATTTTTTTATGTCACTATCATAAATTAAAATGATAGTGAAATACAAAAACTGTGACGTATAGAAATTATTAATAAATGCTATAGTGACAAATAGGTTTTTATTTTAACTGTGTTAAATTGACCTGGGCACACCAATTTACAAATTTTTGTGAATCAATGTGAGGCTGTGATACTATAGTTCATTAGTTATACAACCTTGGTTTACAACCACCTAATTTATTGTTTAGTGTCTCATGTCCTATAATAAACAGAATGAAAAACTGTCACACAAGCCTTGGTTTAGGTATTCCTAACACTTTGAAACATCCCATAAAGCTCACACATAAAATAGTGTGATGTAGCCCACACTTCTCTATCAACTCCCTTTTAAAGTTCCTATCATCCCCACCTCCTGATGTACCAAATAAATATACCAGTATGTAAGAAGTAATGAATGACATAATTTTCTTAATAGAACTTGTACATTAGTATGTTTTAGTCTCTGTTTTCCGTTCATATAAAGTAAATAAAGTCTATTTTATACCACACTACGGTTGAATCCTGTTACTGTTTATAACAGCAAATATATCGATCAAAGTATTCTTGTGTGTAGGGAAAGTGTTTCATTATTGGTAGTAAGGAAAGTAAAAATATCAGTTCCATATTAACTGATACTTTCTATGCTAGCCCTGGACTCTGCATTTTAACTGCCGAATAAAAAATGTAATGATCTTCCCCCGAAATTAATTTGGTGTAGACAAGATATCCTGCAACTATAATTTTAAATTGGAGACTAATAGCAACAGAAACCGTCGAGATGATGAATCTTTTACTTTATAATATTATATTTTATGGTTTCTATGTGTATACCATAATATAATATCAATAATCAAAGAATGTCATTTCATATAATTCTGCCTATATTTGTTGTTTGTTTAAATTTTATGTGTTATTTTGAGCATGGGTGCAAATGGAGGTAGCTCTAATCTTTTCATCCACACCAATATGATTTTTTAATGTTAGTATATTTATTTAAAAATTAAAAAGATGAACTAACTCATAAATTGAATTTGAAAAACTACTTTTTCTTCAATTAACCACTGTTTTAAAAAATAGAGCTAACACCTTATTACTGAAGATCTCTTAATTGTTATTATATTTAAAAATTACGTAATATTAAAATATTTCTAATATTTACCTTCTTCGACAATTACAAGTCTAAAATTGAAAATGGAATGTTCGGGTGTCTTTCAAGCATATATTTTGTTTGTATAGAATTTTTTTGACATTTGTTTTTGTAATATATGATTATATGCAACAAAATTTTATATCAACAAAATACAAACAAATGAAATTGAAATTAATACCTTTCAGGTGAAATGCTGTTATATGTGAACAAACTACCATGCTTGCGTGGTGACTAACATGGTGAACAGTGATTTGAGATGTCTTCTTCCTTAATACGAAAAATACCTATATATAAAATTAGAATGAGATTGATTATTAACATAAAAATATTAAAAAATGTTAGCTAATATAAAGATGTAAATATTGTTTAGTAACTCTTTTTGAACAATTTTTATCTATATTGTCTTATTTAATATATGATTGAAAAATTATAAGTATAAAAAAGTTTATACAGAATAATGAACGCGAATATAAATCTAAAGAAAAAAAAAAAAAGTAGATATTATTTCAGATAATTATAAAATTCTTGATTATGAAAATAATAATATAATGGGACATATCACCAATAAAGTGAACAAAAAACAATAAATGGTGACTGATTTAATAAATCAAAATTTATTCCCAAAATAATGAATATGATTAAAAAGCTTTGTATTAACATTATCATGATAACATACAATTTAGAGTTAATATTAATAATAATAGGAATAAATTAAATAAACTCATGAAAAATATAGAAGATAAAATTTAAAATAATATTAAATTATTGATATTTATCCCCTTTAATTTTTAAGTTAACCTTTTAGATAAAAGTACTAACATTGCGAATTCACTGTTGGGAGGCCTATATTATGTATGATTGAATTATAAGATAAATAATATGTGGTAATATAATATAATAAGTTTATAATAACAATAATTAATATATCATAAATGTTCTGAAAAAATAGAAAATTCAATAAATTGGGAATATTGGAGTTTTCACCTTTTTACTGGAATAGTCATCGATAATTAGTTGAACTAATAATTAATCTATCTACTTTAAACAATTTCAAATGTACCAGGTTCTAAGAAATATAAACATATTGTAGTTTTTTCAGCCAAAAGGAATTTTTCGAGACCAGGTAAAGTATAATATTTACTCTTCTGATAATTGTTGGATTCACCCTGTTTACAAAACCAATGACATAGTTTTTGTAATGTCAAATAATAGACAAATACAATTATTTTTATGTATTGAATGGAAAATCCATCAAGCATCAAAAGATTTTAAAATGAATGACTTTGTTATTTAAATTTAGGCTAAGAGGATATAACTAATTATTGTGTTATCTGGGTTCGAGGAAAATACTCAGTGCTTCTTAATTCCTTTATTGATCCAACTTCAATAATTTTCAGGAGAGAATATTTTGTTCTTCTTTTTGCACATAAAATCTATATGTAATATGTTTATATTTTTGAGATCTTAGCACTTAAGATCATCATAATTGTTTTACATAGTTAAATTGAAAACCAATTGAACCATTGAGTGCTAAGTGGTTTAAGTAATTTTATTCGTATTAGTAATATTAAATTACTCCAACCACAATTTTATTCACATGAATCATTTTCATGGAAAGAAATTAATAAATTAATTATATTACTGATTAACTGCAACTGCTTTTAAATAGTATATGTTATTGAATAGGATATGCTCGTGACTGACAACTTATAATAGATAAAAGTGTTATTCCTTACAAAAATGTTTGTAGAACTTCTTCTAAAGAGTTGAATATCTTAAACCTCTAGTTGTAAAACTTTTGCAATGAACGGCTCAATAAATATCATTATTATTCAAGTTAAAAAGTGAAAATACCCAATTTATTGAATTAATCTTTTTTTTACGAAACATCAAAGAAATAAAATTTATATAAAGCATAATTATTACTCACTGTATCAAGTAGATCAAATAATTTGTTCAAGTAGTACCACTTGTATGTAAACAGAATCTAGAAATAGATACATGGTTTATTAATGTTAAAAAAATTTTACATCATCTATAATAGGCTACAGTATTTGATGTAAAAAACTGGAGAAAATATTTTAAAGCAATGATGTATGAGTAAAAAACTACTTAACTTAAAGGTTATTCTCAATTTAATATTCAATAATAGAATAAGTAAACTTAAGACTTCATTTTATTAAAATTAAAATAATCATTTCTTATATAATAGTTTATCATTTAAAATTAATAGGAAATAGCTCAGATGAAGTACTTGGCTTTGAACACCTCTGTCTACATTGACACTGGTAGAATAATTATCTTCCTAGATTAATTCTGGATGATTGGTGCATACTTAAAGAGTATATTCATCCAATATAAATTAGGAGTCCTATCTTTCAATTTATCAGAAAGAAAACCTCAAGCTGGATCTACACGTTTGTCACTTGCTGAAAATCCAAGACTTGTACTAACACATGGTAAACAAAGGAAGCAACAAACATCAGTATCTAAGCGCTTTTTTTGTTCTATTGAATTTTTTTGGCTATTACATACCATATTACCAACTTCCCAGAAAAGAGCAAGTTCTAATATTTTGCTTAACAAATGGGCACAACCAGCACAACGCTCAACTCTATAAAAAATCACAATAGTCCTAGCCTTCTGTGTGAATGAGGAAACAGAGAACAGACAACCGAGCACATTCTCCAAACATGTGTCCTAATGGAGGAAAAACGGAAATAGAGATGACATGAACCTACTGACTTGGTGACCAAGCTGTACAGCGACCTGAAGGATCTCAGGAGTACCACTGAATTTATTTTTTCATTCCCAGACTTGGCCATTTGAGTGGAAAGATCGAATGAGAAGAAGAAACAATTGTTTTTACACCGAATTGATAGAATTTTAAAATATACAATCTTAAATAAGAGTTAATTATTGACTCCAAAGATTGGGTAAATTCTTTAATTAATTACAACTCGGCGAGCAAAATATTCATCTGCTGGTAGTTCTGAAACAGTGCTAACTGAAAACAAATGTGTGGATGCAGCACAAGCGCCATTGGATTTGTGCCCAAAATCGACACCCAACGGTTCTGGTAAAAATTCAAGATAACTTGTACAAGCCAATCCAAATAACCCATCCACGCTTTGTGCATGCGGAAATTTGACTAACGTGTTGAGGCACCTTGCGACCATAGTCAGACATTATCCCTACACAATAGGCCAATAAATTAAGGGTTTTCCGAAGAAAAAATTATTATAAAAAAGTTAATATGTCAACAATTCTATATGTTGTTTGAAGTAGATACATTTTCTAAGAAACATGAGAGTTACATTTTGTTCATTACTAGAAAATTAAGTAGTTTTGGAAGATAAGCCTAATTAACAAAATTGAAGGAGGCATAATTATATTTAAAAAAAGGGTATATTAATTTAATTTCAGCTAATCGATGACACCATTAGTAAGCCCTAAAAAACCCTACTCATCTGTTCCCTGTGAAAATTTCTTTCTAACAGTCCTTTATGCTCTAGTGTCAACATCATTTGCTGGAAACTAATATTATATTTTAAAATCATGATTATTTAAAAATATATTTTATAAATACCAGGTAAAGATGTGCCAAAGTTAAATCGGACAGTTAGGAGTTTTTCAGACTTTTTTTTTATAGCTTAACTATAGTAATAATCATATTACTATACTTATTTATAAGCTATACAAAATCATAATAATAAGTATAGTAATAAATAAATATACTTACAAATCAGTTTTATTAGAACCATGGATCAACATTGGTTAAAGAGTTATGCTTACTTAGTGAAGAATCCCTCTTTTTTTCCATGTGATGAATACAAATAAATAAATTTATAAAGGAAACCAATATTATTTACCTGTTCATCAGCGCTCGGTCTTATGTTCGCTGCTGTTATTGGATAGCACATGTTCGACCAGCAGTTAAATACATCTATTCCCAACAAAGAAAAACACTAAAACATAGAATTAAAAATTATTTCATTTCACAGCCTGTGTTGTCTGCTATAACATTTATTAACCTAAGACTCTTATTGTTATATATTAAATATGAGAAGACAGAGGGAAGCTTGTATTAGAATCTTGAAAGGATAAAATAAAGATAGTCCAGAATATTCATAGGAGTAACTAAAGTTTTGAAGAAAGAATATATCAGCATAAGAATGAATTAAAAAATAAGGATAATGCCCAAATAAAACAGCATTGGTGGAACATTCCTTTACTAAGCATAATTTTGATTTTGATTATACAATAGTTATAAAGAAAATAATACCTCCAAAGAAAAATGTTGGATACTATTTATATATCTGAAAATATTAATTATACTGTTAATTTCAAATCGGATACAAGAGATTTGAACCAGTATTGTGCTGAAATTTTAAGTCAAATTAAAATTGTGATCATAATGTTTTTATATCAGATGAAAAATATATAGTTAAATTTGATAAGTTTTTTAATACAAATATGAATAAATAAATAAACTAAAACAAAATTGGAAATATAATGAGAATATGGCAAACCTAAGATTTAAGATAGTTTAAACAACGTATTGTTGATAAAGTGATAGATTGTGATAGGTTGACATTGTGAGTTGAATATTATAATGAGGGAAATTGTGGGTAATTTAACACATTTTGTTAACAATTAATTTATTAGTACATATTGTTCCCTAATTTAATGATGTTTTATAGGTTATTGACTAAGATGAAATTTGACAAAGGCATACATAATAGCCTGGAGTAATGTGATAGCAAATTCTTGCTGTGATATTGTTGATGAGGTTGGAAATTTATGGTTCAAATGTTTTTAAAAGTAATTTATGATGATTGTATATGTAATTAATAGATCCTTGGGAATGGCTGAAACTTAGGAGTTACAAGAAAATAAAAAATGTGAGACTATATGGATATTTTTATTATAACAAATTATAATTAATGTTTTGCAAGCAGAAAAAAAAACAAGATTCTTCCTCAGCAAAACCCTTAAATCTGGATTTGCATCGATTATGCATTTATGACTTAATGGACAACTCAGTGGCCCAGTCGTAATTAGTGGTTCGTTGAAATGTGAAAACAACAATCAGAAATAGGTAAAAATAGCTATAGTTGAAACTAATAGCTAAAATTGTCATAGATACAATATTTATTTATCAATGTTTGATTTATTGTGTATAATATCTAGTCTTTGGAAAGGAAAATACTTCCAGTATTCAAATTTCTTTTTATTTATCAATAAATAAAATCAGTAATTATTAATTTATTGTGTACTATCTTAGAGTTATCTTTAGAAATTTTTGTTTGTTCTTTTTTCCTGTACTATATATTGCATGAATAAATACTAAGAACGCTAATACTTATTGCTTCTATTTGTAGCAGACCGAATTTTTATTCTTAATAAAATTAATAAATAAAAACATTTGTTATTTTAAAAAAAACTGTCCTGAAAGCTTGTTTGTTATTTTAAACTTCCGTAAACAGATAAATACAAATTTTCATTACAGAGAGATACGTATTATATACATAATGGAAAAATATTCCTACATACGAAATATATGATTAATGATTAATTGGTCCATTCATGATTAAGAGCCGTATCCATGGCAACTATAGCTAAAATGTGCCAATCTCTATCATCAACGATCCTGCTAAGAATTAAATGTTTAACAAAGCCGGTACAATGGTGTAGAATGCGTAGAGATTGGGCGCTTTCGGTGCCCCAGTGTGAAAATCGTTTTCTCCTTTATTTAAGGCTGAAATTCTTTCGTAGTTCATACTTATACATTTGGTATTACAGCTAAAAATGAGAGATAGTAGGTTATTTCACATAAACAAAGATAAAGGTTCTTTTTTCGCGCACTTGCTCAGCCTTCACTGGGCACTACCAGTGATGGGGCGAGAGAGATGCGCTGGGATCTTATGAGCACTGCTCTACCCAGATCCCCCTCACGTGGGAGATAGAATGGGCTCAGGGATCCTGAGGTCGATTGTGTAAATATTGTATGTAGGAGTGTAAATGTGACTAGAGATTATATTATTTTATTTATTTATTTTTTTCATAAACATAGTTTGATTTATATTCATTTTATTTATCTTTCTGTTTGTACATATTTTAAGAGAGATTTTATTTATTTTTATGTGCTTTTTTTTCACTTATTTATTTATTTGTAGTCTTACTTTATGTTATTTTAGCATGAATGTGATCATTCATCACTATTACCTATTGCCCCAATTGTGTGGCAGATTGTAATATCTATCAATAAATAAAAAGTATTTTAAAAAAAAACTTTGTGTCGATCTAGAATTTGAAATACCATTCTTGTCTCATCTAAATTAATAAGAATGTAAATGATTGAAAAAAGGTACTTTTAAGCTTGTTTTTTTAAAATTCGGTATTTAGGCACTGTCATACTGTTTTAATGAGGATTATGCCTAGCTAATATTATAGATAAGTTGATTGTTCATTGATATACCATGTTTAATCAAAATCGTTTGAGCCATTTTTGAAAAAATCGATATTAAGAAGAGGCACTTCGGGCCAGTCGATTTATGGAAAAAATTTCTGTTTTTAAAACATATTTCCTGCCCAAATACGTAATTTCAGTTTCGTGCGACTTTGCATTTTTGAGCTAAGCAGTTCACCATGTTCGATTCCCGCCTGAGGCAGTTAATACTTATTTTTCGGCGGTAGCCACCATGGGTTTGAAAAAAAGTCCATTTGTACACTTGCCGGACGGTCTGGTTCCCCGACTAAATACTGATACCAAGAATATATGTATATGTTTTTAATATACCTTAATATAAATACTTCATACTACATATTTTATTATACTTGCCGAAGAGAACATCACTGCGTTCATCACGATCTGAGCCAGGTTGTAGATTAGAATAGGAATCTTCAGAGAAAATGGTTTTCTGTCCCTCATGAGTCGTGGTCCCAGGTACCGACAGAAGACTATGTACGCCACATCGAGAGTGATCACAGTCTGAAAGTCAAGTACGGCTTCTAATTGTAGGGGTCTCTTATTGTTAAAAGTCATTCTGAAAGAAAGAATTTTAGTAAAATCATTGTTTTTTTTAATTGATTCGTCAACAATTCTCCTTGACAAAATATTTTGTATTTTTAATGAGGTGTAGATAGTTGACCGTAGATTAATAATTGGAGAAGTTTGTCGGGGGGTGCGGTCAGCAAAGAACAACATAAATAAACAAAACCATATTTATTTTATGCTGACGTTTCGACTTGAGTTTCAGGTCTTCATCAGGGGTATGAATACCTAGAAGGTAGGCCTGCAACTACCAGGCAGTTGCAGGCCTACCTGCTACGCCATAACCCCTGATAAAAACCGGTCGAACGTCGGCATAAAATAAATAAATATGGTTTTGTTTATTTATGTTGTTCTTTGCTGACCGCACCCCCCGACAAACTTCTACAATCATTTTGTATTTTTATAATTAATACTGCAATCATTTTATTTATATTAGTTTACCGTAGGACACATCTTTTACGGCCTCAGTATTGAATATATTGAATTAAATATATATATATTGAATTTTCTAAAAGACCGCTTCTATCATCTTAAAAAGAGTCGCGTGATATCTTCAAAGAAACTTGACAGAATTCTAATTCAGCACATTTTTGAAATTTCGGAGTGAACTATTGAAAACAAAACGGTCTTGACTGGAAATATTTAAAAAACAATTTTATAAAATGAATTAAATTTATTTAACTTACTTAATTTTGCTGTAAGAATGTTAAAATAACGATTTATCTAATTAATGCGGGACAGTATTTTCGATTTCTTCTTCATTTAGAAAATAATCACTCTGAAAGTTGTGATTTAAATACATTTCTGGCATCTCAATTCATGAACATGGCTATTAATATCTTCTAGTTAAAATCTGTTCCGCAAAAACGTTTTTGATTCAGCCAAACAATGGTCACTCCATCTCTTAAAACCTAAACTTGAATTTGAAAATTTTCAACTGCCCTTACAGGTCTCAAACAGCGAGTTAGACCTACTCCGCAAATAGATAGTAAGTAAAAAAATAGTTCTGAAAATTCCATTATAGCGAAAACATTTTCAAGGAAGGGTATTCAAAGGAATAGAATGTATCCCTTCCTTCAACTATATATATTCTATCGTCTCCTAATATTTGTGAAGGAATCTACTTTTTCTTGAAGTTTTATAAATGTTAGTATATATTTTTAATAGTAAATTTATTTGGTACATTCGCCCTATAGAAAGGCGCATCTCTAAAAACCGCCTTAATCCAAACTGGGACACCGGGCACTTTATGGGACTTTTCTGATAATAGCAATTATTTTCTGAACTGACAGAAATAAAAAGCATAATAGTTAAGCTCAATATTTTATTTAATATTTGAAAAGTAATATATATTTTTAAAAAAATAAATAAAAGATAGAAATTATAAGATGTCCATCACAGAAGTGGTGCAGCACTAGGGGTGCTGCAGATCAAGAGGACTATAGGACAAGAGCTCAAAATAAGAAAAAATCAGTTATTTCGCCCCAATTTTTTATTACTTTTATGAAAACTATGTATAATTACGAGTTATAATTAATGAGTCTGCCAAGTAGAGTTAGGGGAAATAAAAAATTGTGACCGTCACAAAAAGTTTAAAAAAAAAAGTTTACTCAAAGCTTCACATCTTTATAACTACCTACTACACTAGAAAACCTAATATTACATAATTTAAAGAAAAAAATATATCTCAGGATTCATTAGAAGTATGTCTAAAATTAAATACAATTAGATGTACTATAAAATAGTTTATTTTCGTAGGAGCATTAGTTTTTATTATATTTGTCAAAATATATTCATATAATGCTGATTTTAGTAGTTCGAACATAATTCTTAGATTTATGAATCCAATCCTTTCAATCCAAAATCCTTAGAACCATAGTTAATGCACCCTACTACGTTTCCAACAGAACACTACACCATGACCTACATATCCCTTTT
>NW_027116131.1:975649-978113 GCF_000696795.3 Halyomorpha halys | reverse complement strand
ATTTATGAAAAACTATATCTCAGGAAGTATTATATGGAGAAATGTCTGCTAGCACTCAAAATAAAGCTAGTTTAATGTACTATAAAATAGTTCATGACACATATCTTCGATATGAAATAATAATAGTTTATTATAATGGGACTAGGTTCCTTTAGGACAATTATAAGGTAATTTTAATTTTACAACATATATTAGCCAACAACAGAGTGGCCACACTTAATTATAACTTATATTAAAATTGTATATAAATAATTTTAGATACAGTATGAATACAAACAATTTTAGTTTTTAATTTAAAAACCTGACTAAATACAAAAAAAAGGTAGTTACATCTGTACTATTATAATATCGCATTAGATTGGTGAATTAAAAGGTAATTAAATATAAGGATTTTAAACGAGAGAAAGGTTGGTACCTGACGTATGCTAGAGGTAATAGAGTTCCAGTGAAAGGCAGCTCGGATAAAAAGTGATTTATCAAACGTAGAAGTTTGGTGATATGGAAGGTAGTTTGAATTGAATAAACATATGAATGAAATTTTGTCCGAACAACTATAAATCAATTTATTTTAATAAATATCATGAAAACTACTACAATTATGAAGATAAGTGTAATATACTACTTTAAAGTATATTAAATTAGCTTTAATTTGTGTGTTAATCTGTACCTATATTACTTTCTGAAATATAAATTTCCCTCAATTAATTCACCAGGTACTGATTTTTTCAGTACATTTTGTAAAAAATATTACTTTTAAAAAAACTGTATCTCTGGAACTATCAAACGTAAACAGCTCTGTTAAGGCTCATATTTTTGTAAATTTACTCTTCTTTAAATGATGCTATATTAAGTTTTCTACTGTTAAGTTTTGAGACACCCACTATTTTTTATTCCGCCTAGTTATACTTAGCAGACTCATCAATTTTGAATAGTAATTATATTCGTACATAGTTTTCATTAAAGTAATAAAAAAATTGGGGTAGAATAACTGATTTTTTTTTCTCGCCGTGCTCATGTACAACTACGGGGTAAATAATGCGTAAGGATTGATCAATGTAATGCAACATCATATGACACACATTTGTACAAAACTCACTGAGAAACAAACCTTGCCAAAGTTTGAGGTGCGAAGGAATCGGTTAGGTGTTTGCGACTACCCAATGAAAAGTGGTTAAAAGAACATAATACGATAATTCCGGAACTGAGTAATTCACACCCAAAACGGAAATACTTATGATATTTAAATAAGTACTGATTCGCAAATGATAATATGGAACCGGAAATTTCTCATTAACACTGAATTATATCAAGAAAATTAGAGAATTCTCAAAGTGCGACCTTAGATTTCATTGCTCTCTACCATTTCCGGTAAAATAAACTAAACTTGACTTAATTTTTTGAAAAAATTGACTAAATTAACATAAAATTAATTTATGAAACTGTTATATATAAATTAGTGAATGTAATTGAGCATTAAGGAAGCGAAAAATGGACTTTGATTTCAAGTGAGGTGCTAACTACTATAGAAAATTAACAAATGACTAACAAAATTATCAATGTCCAGGAGGTATTTCCGGATTCAAACCATTAAATAGTACAAGAGCCTGAGAAGGAGAAAAAAGTCATTTATTACACCCCAATTTTTTATTACTTTAATGAAAGCAATATATAATTCCAAGTCATAATTGATGAGTCTGCCCCTAAATATAGTTAGGGGGAATAAAAAATGGTGTTTTTTTTCAAAACGTTAAAAACAAATTAATTTTTCATTCGGAGCTCTATATCTTTAAAACTACCACAACACAAGAAGACCTAAGAGAAGATCATTTAAAGCAAAATAAATTTTCTAAAATATGAGCCATAATAGAGCTATATACGTTCAACAGAGCTTTTTCAATGGCTACATTTCATAAAAATATGCACTGAAAAATCAGTAGTTAGTGAATTTATTTTGAGGAACTTTATCTCAAAAACCATGGGACGTACAGATCACAATTAGCAATCAAATTAAAGCTAGTTCAATGTACTATAAAGTGGTTTATCATTTTTATCTTCGTAGGGGTAGTAGTTATGAAAAACAGGCATGATATTCGACAAAATAAATTTACAAAATGTTGATTTCCAGTTGTTTGGACAAATGTTTTGATTTATTAAAACATATCTCAGGAACCATAAGACATACAGATTCCTGCAAGCAATCAAATTAAAGTTAGTTAAATGTAATGTATAGCAGTTTTTAACGTTTATATAATATATTCAAAAATATTATCCCAACAACTAGAAATTTACATTTTATGAATTTATTTTTGAATATCTTTGGGGCTCCACTAAACCTTCGAATTCCTCTCTTATTCAGTCCTTACAATCCACAATCCTTCGTAAAATCCTCAATGCTCCTTACTTTGTCACAAATAAAATCATACATAAAGACATTAAGTTCCCTATGTAACCGATCTAGCCCGAA
>NW_027116131.1:967922-975444 GCF_000696795.3 Halyomorpha halys | reverse complement strand
TATCATGAAAATTACTACTCCTTTAAAGATAAACATTATAAACTACATTATAATACATTAAACTATCTTTAATTTGAGTGCTAATAGACATTTTTACGATCGAATAATTTTTGAGATATAGATTTGTCAAAATAAATTCACTAAAACTCGCTAATCTGCGCATTCTTTATAAAATGTTGTAATTTAAAAGCTATATCTCGAGGCGAACTATTGAACGTAAATAAGTCTATTACGGCTCATATTTTAGCAAATGTACTCTAATTAACTCATTAGTTTAAATAATGTTCTCTTACATAAATAACTGCCATTTTTCTCCTCTTGGGCTCTTGTACTATATCGAGGATATATGTTTTTGTGGGTTCCTTTGGTTTTTTAATGATATTAATATGATATTTATTGGTTGATATTGTTTCAATTCATATAACCAAAGTCGCATCCACCTCCACCTTTCACTGTAGGTCTGATGAAGACAGTCGAAACGTTTACAATCAATATATAGTTAATTATTATTTTTGTTCTTCTTGACAACATTATCTAACAAGAAAATAATTTATCATACAACATATGACTTTACAGGTCATTCCTGAAAACATTTTTGTTATATAATAATAAATTTTATGTATCAAAAAGAGCCTTTTTTTACGAATAAATTTTACGTATTATGTAAATACTTAACATATCATATAAATTACCATATTCGGAAGGTAATCCTTATAAATATCAAATTATAATTACAGCTTAGCTAATTCTTAATAGAGTTCTCACGGGGATAAAATCACATTATCCATATTTCCCTTCAGGTGTAAATAATAATTATCTTAACAACATAAATTACAATAATTGGAGGTTTAATGGAAACTAAAATATTTTCTATATCAAGTTTTAACACTTTCATGCCCGATGCCAATTACGTGTTGTCGCATGCAAACCAAACGTCAGTCGCTGTTTATATCACGGTATAGTACAAGAGCCGGAAAGAGAAAAAAAAAACGGTTATTTCACCCCAGTATTTGATTACTTTAATGAAAGCTATATTTAATTACTATTCGAAATTTACGAGTCTGCCAAGTATAGGTTGTGAGAATCAAAAAAAGGGCTGTTTCAAAATGTTAAAGAAAATTAATTTTTCATTCGGAGCTCTATATTATTAAAATTACCAACAACACTAGAAAATCTAAGAGAACATCATTGAAAATATAGTAAATTTTCAATGCCTTAATAGAGTTATTTACGCCTAATTTCTCGAGATATAGCTTTTTAAAAAGCAAAATTTCTTTAAAATGTACTGAAAGATTAGTAGTTAGTTAATTTATATTGAGAAATCTATATCTCTATAACTAGAACTATGAGACGTATAGATACCCATTAGCACTCAAAGTAAAGCTAGTTTAATTTACTATGAAGTAGTTTATTACCTTTACCTTCATATCAATAGTAGTTTTCATGATATTTGCTAAAATAAATTGAATTATAGTTGTTCTGAAAATAAGTTTGATTTATAAAAAACTTTATTTCAGAAACCAGAAGACGTACAGATGTCTACTAGCACTCAAATTAAAGCCAGTTAAATTTACTTTAAAACAGTTTATAACGTTTACCATTGTATGAGCTGTAGTTGTTATGATATTTGACAAAATAAGTCCACAAAAAGTTAATTTCTAGTTGTTCGTATAAAATGTTTTATTTTTGATAAAACATATCTCTAGACACATAGAACGTACATAAGTCTTCTAGCTATCCAAATAAATAAAATTTAACTAACTATAAAGTAGTTCATGACACTTATCTTCCTAGGGGTTGTAGTTTTTATGATATTTTCATATGAAAATAAAGATTTGGCAAATGAAAATTTGTCCGAACAACAATGAATCATAATTATTAATAATTTATTTTATCAAATATCATGAAAAATACTACTCCTACGAAGATAAACGTCATAAACTACTTTATAGCCCATTAAATTAGCTTTAATTTGAGAGCTGACTGACATTTGTACGTCTTATGATTTTTGAGATAAAGATTTTTAAAAATAAATTCTAACTATATAAAAACTACTAATCTTTCAGTTCAACATTTTTATGAAATGTTGGTTTTAAAAAAGCTATGTCTCGAGAACTTTGAACGGAGGAGCTGTGCTAACCCCGATTTTGAATTTAGGTTGTTGCAGTCCAGGTGGTTTTCACCTGTGGTTTTAAAAAATAGTGGTTAAATGGTAAAGTTCGTAAAGTTGGAACAAAACCTGTACGGCCTGCTTAGTGCTAAGTATTTCAGTGATAATATTCATTAAATACCATTAAATGATTTCAGACAAACTAGAAAACTATTCTCGTGTATTAATCAGGCTCGGATTTGACGTTTGGTCGTTCCTAGAAAATAATCTTGATAATGACAATGTTAACTTTATCACATAATAGCATCTCTTATTATGTGGTATTAATAATACTATATGAGAATAATATTAATTCGTAATAAATATTTCTTTTTTCTAATTTAAACAAATATATTTTTATATTCATAAATGATTGACTGTATTTTTTCAAATTATGGAGAAGATTATCGGGGATGCGGTTCATAGAAAGCAAAAAAATAGTTAATAATTATTTATATGTGGCCGTTTCGCCCCACTTTTTAGTGCTTCATCAGTACTATAAAGATACAAAAAAAAACTAAAAATATTTTGCCCTAGTATACACATAAGATACAAAAAAGTAAATTAGATATGATAGGGTTGAAATTATGTGTTTCTTTTTGTATCTTATGTGTAAACTAGGTCAAAATATTTTTAGTTTTTTTTTTTGTATCTTTATAGTACTGATGAAGCACTAAAAAGTGGGGCTAAACGCCCACAAATAAATAATTATTAACTATTTTTTTGCTTTCTATGAACCGCATCCCCGATCATCTTCTGCATAATTTGAAAAAATACAGTCAATCATTTATGAATATAAAAATATATTTGTTTAAATTACAAAAAAAATGTATATTACGATTTAATAATATTCTTTTATATCATTATTATTATTGTAATTATTAATATCACTTAATAAGAGATGTTATTATGTGATAAAGTTAAAATTGTCAATATGAAGATGATTTTAGATCAAGATTATTAAGGAGCGCCCGAACGATGATTCCGACTCGGATTAATAAACGGGAATAGTTTTCTTGAATTCATTTAATGAATATCATCAGTAAAAAGTAGATTTTGTTCTAATTTTACTGTTTAACCGTTTTTTTTTTTTTGTTGGTGGTAAATAACATTAAAAAAAGTATTTTGTTTTAATTTTAATTTACATATAATAAATCTGTTTAAAGCACGTTATTAACATTAGCGGATGAGTAAGAATCTTTTATTTTTATTTAACATTTTATATTGTCATATAAATGCAAGATAGGAATCAGAATATTTAAAAATAACATAAAATTATTATTTGTCTAATCTACAGTGTTAACTTTGTGTTTTTTATTTATAATATTTTAAGAGAGATTTTATTTATTTTTATGCGCTTTTTTTTCACTTATTTATTTATTTGTATTCTTACTTTAATTTGTTTTAGCATGAATGTGATCATTCATCACTATTACCTATTGCCCAAAACTGTGTGGCAGATTGTAATATCTATCAATAAATAAAAAGTATTTAAAAAAAACAAAAAAACTTTGTGTCGATCTAGAATTTGAAATACCATACTTGTCTCTTCTAAATTCGTCAGCAAGAATGTAAATGAGTGATTAATACATTTAGCTGCATTACAGTGCCTTCTTTGAAACACAACAAGAAAAATTCTATAAAATACAGATGCCCAATGCCACATCAATAATTATTTTTCATCATAGAAGTGTTAAAAGTAAAAAAATAAAAAGTCTAATTTAAAGATTAAATTTATTTTATTTTATTTTTAGTATGTTTTATTTCAAAATAATTATTTTTAAACAGTAAATAATTCTTAACTTAAATTTATAAAATAAATTATGACTTTTTATACAATATGACATACAATATATATAACTTTTCTGATAGCATTAAAATAACAATGTTTTTCTTCACATTATTAATAGTATTCAACCTTTTTTAATATTTTCCATAATATTCAATATTGAATTATTTTAATTCCAATGTCTCATTTATATTCCTGGTAGCAGTGAACATTTTTTTGATGTTATTTAATAAGAGATGTAAAATATCACCACAATATATATGTATATGAGTATTCTTATGCTATTATATAATGCCAACACTGGAACACTGGGGTTCCGCGAGCCACTTGCAAGGGATCAAGAAATAATAGAGGTATTTGTGATCTTTAGTTTAACATGTTAAAGCGTGTTAAATGGAAAAACTTATGTTAAATGGAAAAATATTTCCTTCTTGAATTAGTTAAAACGATGTAACATGGTTTTAACTAATTCATGGTTGAGAGTATGTTACTAGGTCTGTTAAATGGAGAATGAAATCAAGCAACAGACCAGCTGAGCTCGTCACCATTTTGTTTGTTGTGTTAGGTTACTTGCTCGTTGTTTGTGTTAGTATTGTTTAAGATGTTTTTAAAACTAATAAAGCAATGAATGGCAATAATAATAATAATGTAATGACAGTTACCAATTAGCTCAACTTGATTCTCTTTCTCGCAAGTTCAACAAGACACTCAGTGGGCAAACTTTCACTTTTCACTCAATTTAGGCATGTTGAAATAAATTGCTTTATTTAAAACTTAGAAGTAAACAATACCATGAAGTTTAGAAAGGAAAGGTTATAAGACAAGTTGTTCAGAAAATCCGCTAGGAGCTCTTATGCATTCAACATTTAACATGACTTTAAATAGGGCTGCTCACAATCCTATACTTAAAACATTTAACATGGTAATATATTTTACTTTTAACACATCGTGAATACCCCTAATTTGTGAGTGGGTTCGTCTATGTCAACTCAACATCGTTATGAACCTTATCGTCTAAGATTTTCTTCAAATTCACAAGTCAGGGGTCAGTCCTATTCTGCATACTTTTGGTAAATAATAGAGTTACTATCGCGTAGTTTTTTAGTTGAAACTTGAAACTAAATTGTTCCACACTAATATGATTAGCATTTACTAGCTAAAATTACTCAATTTTAGTTGTATGTATTTCATATTTATTATTATGTATTTTATATATTCAGCAATTTTTTAGTTGGTTACAAACGTTTCAAATTTTCTTAATAAGTTCTTTATTGGACTACAGTTTGTTTGGAAGTATGTGTTATGACTTCATGACTTGTCAGTTTTTCTGCCAGTATTTATTGTAAGATGCGGTTCTTTAGTTTAATTTTTTTTGTGTGTTTGCTTGCTTTTTATTTTAAATTTGTTTTCATCTTGTAACTTTAATTTTTGTATCTGTGAATTACTACATAATTTTATTATTAATTAATCGGAGTTGTCTCATTACAAAACAAATGATAAAGCCGTTGAAAATCTATTGAAATGAAAAATAAAGCTATTTAATTGATTACATAAAACTACAGGAAAAATAAATACAAAGGACTGTGTTGATAATCCGAAACATACATGAATTCAAATAGTGGTTTCTGAAAAATAATCACATTTGTTATGAATGAACCTTTTGTGAATTAATATAAAAATATTTCCAAAAATCTCGTTGTTTTCTTAATTTTAAAGTTATTTCTTCATTCGTTACATGTTTTAAAAGAGTTGGCTGATTATCTTCCTCAATAGACACTTTAAAGATACAGTATTATGTAACATAATAAATGGATTAATTACATAAAACTTTTAATAAAATAGTAAGAATTCATTAAATTTTAAATAAAAATGTATGTTTTACTTATTTAAAGGTAAAAATCGAGAGATAGGGTCTAGATCGATTGAATTGAAATGAATCAATTTAATCGATTCATTACATAGAACATTTCTCATGTGGCACAGTCAAACGTGACAATTGTTTTATTTTTAAAACTAGCTTGACATATGAATTTATTACATAAATTCTTTAATAACACAGGAAGAGTTAATTAAATTTCAAATAAAAATGTATTATTCACTTCTTTTAAAATATATTACTTTTCATAGATTCCTGGAATTAAATTCAAAGTTATAAGAAATATTGTAAAATTGAAAAATATATTTTGGTCATTAAGCAGAGGGCGTAATCCTACTTTCCTTTAAAGGAAAAGCCACGTCCATGAAAAGAAGGTTTACGTTGAGGTTAATAGGAATGACCGTCATTGTAATCTAAACTGAAATAGAAGGCAGCCAGTGATTGGCTAGTTCTCTTCCACTACTACTCTGCCATGCCTCTGAAAGGCACATAGGTCCGTCCTTTTGGCTTCACTTTTTCTTCCACCTTAACCCCTCCATTATACTTCTTCCACCAAGCTATTAAGAATAAATTAATTTTTAAAAAATGTATACACTTAAAATTAAACAGATATCTCGGCGAGGACGTCGACCAAGGGGACCGTGCTTTGCCACCTCCCAGGTCTTGGGGGGTGGTGGGGCGATTTCTCGGAATAGGCCATTGGCACAGGCTTTCAGGCCATCAAAGAATTTGATGTGCCTACGGCCTATGAATTCCGGCACAGAAGGGAGTTGGAGCTCCTCTCTGATAACACTATTCCTGGCCCTTTGGAGTGTGGTTCCTCTGACTATTCGCCGAAGGAGGGAATTCTGGAAGCTCTGCCGTTTGGTTAACGTGGTCTGGTGGAGGTGCCACATGAGTGGTGCGCCATAGAGCAGAGTCGGACGTATGATGGCCTAGTAGATCTTCAGCTTGAGGCGGAGCGAGATCTGCTGTGAGGTGAGCAGGTGGAAGAGTCTTAACTTTTAACACATCGTGAATACCCCTAATTTGTGAGTAGGTTATTCTATGTCAACTCAACATCGTTATGAACCTTATCGTCTAAGATTTTCTTCAAATTGTCCACAAGTCAGGGGTCAGTCCTATTCTGCTTACTTTTGGTAAATAATAGAGTTAATATTGCGTAGTTTTTTTAGATGAAACATGATACTACATACTTCCACGCTAATATGATTACCATTTACTAGCTCTACGTTACTTAACTTTAGTTGAATGTATTTTAGATTTTTTATTATGTATTTTATATATTCAGCAATTTTTTTGTTGGTTACAAACGTTGAAAATTTTCTTAATAGTTGCTGTATTCGAATACAGTTTGTTTGGTAGTATGTGTAATGACTTCATGACTTGTCAGTTTTTCTGCCAGTAATTTATTGTAAGATGCAGTTCTTTAGTTTTATTTTTTTGTGTGTTTGTTTTTTATTTTTAAATTTTCAAATTTGTTTTCATCTTGTAACTTTAATTTTTGTATCTGTGAATTACTACATAATTTTATTATTAATTAAACAGAGTTGTCTCATTACAAAACAAATGATAATGATGATGATAAATAAGTTGATTAATAACTATGGACAAAGACAGACCACTATTATGTATATTTCCAAATTTTTAGTCTATTATTTAATATATTTGTATTTATTTATTTTATTTTTGTTATTTTATATACACA
>NW_027116131.1:958956-962712 GCF_000696795.3 Halyomorpha halys | reverse complement strand
TGGACCAACAGCCACGTATTCTTTGTTTTTATGCGCTTTGGAGAGGAAGGAAGTGAACTGGAGAAATCGTGTGGAGGGAACGTCACTCGTGAGCCATATGTTACCCTCGGGCAAACATTGGGCAGCGATGAAGGAATTCGCAACAGAAGAAGAGGTTGTGAGCGGCCAATAAGGCTAGAATAGGTGAGTAGCTTGGAAAGAAGAAGAATCGACATATGACTGGCGAATGCCCCATGAAGAGAAGATAAGCATGGGGCGGAATTTTATTTTATTCTTCACGAAGTAATGCCTAATAGAGGAGATGGAAGAAAAGAAAATGTTCACTATGTTTCCACGTGAGGAGGAAAAAAAATAAATGACACCCTTACAGGAAAATTCTACCCCTAGAAAACTCGTAATGTGATTTGAGGTCAGTAAAATATCATTAGGTGCCTCCAGGTTTTAATCAACTATTGAATATGGGCAAGTTTCTAAATTCAACACTAATTGTTTGATAGAATATATTATTTGATTAAATCCAAAAAATGTGGACAACGATTTATGTTAAGATTAGATACGTTGTACTCATACAGCTCCTTCAATACCATAAACAATATGTTCCAAATAACTCAGCCTTAAAACGTATTTCAGCTAATAGATCAAGGGGTGGATTGGCTAGTCAATTTTTTAATACTATAAAAAAATAACCTGTTTGAATCGTTTTCATGATTCTAATATTTGGAATCCTTGATTGGCTAAATTTTCACAATTCTTCTTATGCATTTTGCATTTGTCTTAAAAGCTTTTTAAGATCACGTGTATCTTTCTTAACCCGACAAGAGTGTACCACTATTTTGTCCTCTAAGAGGTGTGACGATTTATTCTATTTTTTTATTCATATAATTGGATCTGAATGACAAAAAATCTATACAATTCCATTCAATGCAATTTGAAATTGAAATTTTGCATTGTAGCTCTTCCAATAGGGGCTATAGGATCCAGATTTCGTAAAAGATCTATGATCTTCCTGCCTCGGCTCATGATTTAAAATAAGAAACGCAGGTGTCCAGGTGAGCACAATGCTCTTGTGAGATAGAAATTATGTCACGTTTGGAGTGCATTGGTGAAAGAAATGCTTAGTGTTACCTGAACTGAGAGTCTCAGTGAAAGACTTTCCTCTTGCCAGGTATAATATGAGCTGGAAAAATTATTTTTGGGTTGGAAAGATTATTTACAGAAATATGTTTGTAGACTATATTTAACAAATAAATTGTATGTATCATAAAGAACAAAAATATAATGAATATATATATGAAAAAAACGAAAGAATTATGAAACAAATTAATTTTATGCATTCATAAAAAAGAAAAAACAGCTTAATACTTTGCTAACACTTAAAACTAATTTTATAACAAAAACCAAAAGAAAAATGTTTTCAATGTGCCTTGAGCAAATGTTTATATTTAATCTCACCAGATGACAGCTGAGGGTTCTAGAAGCACGAAGAATAGGGGCCCCTCTGTGAGAGAAGTGGCTTGGCCAAAAGTCTACCACGGTCTTACCATGGAGCCTGCGAAGGTGCGGGGAAAACTAAAACAATGCCGTCATAGCTAACAATCCTGGATTACTTCTCCTTTACCGTCAAAAGATCGCACCGCTTTTGTTTAAAATCACATGTTTTCTTTTAGTAAACAAATCCCTTATAGTTAAAATTAATTTATTTCACATATTGACTATGCCAAAGAAATTAAAAATTTTTGTTCAATGTTGCTTCAACACTTAGTCTTACCGTTGCGAGGTAACAAGAGAAAAATTAAATTGAATACAGCAAGAGAAGTAAAAGAGGGAGTAACATAAACAAGAGGCAATAACAACATTAAGGTTTAACCGAAGGTAGGCAAAAGAGATGAAATATTTGGAAAATATACTCGTTTATTTCCCAATATGAGCAATATACTCAGGCCTACACCTCTTCCAGTTCAAATGAACAGTCAAGGGAAAATTCAAAAAGATCGAGTCTTATTTTACTGCTTGCGTAATTCTTTTGGGACTTATTAATATTTAATATATCAATTTATACTTACAATCAGAATCATAGTCATATACTGCTTCAAATAACGGAATTTCTGATAAGATGAAGGACTGATAACAGTTAACAGGTAGTAAAGATGAAGGATCACATGGACAGTTACATTTAAACAAATCATTTTTACACATACTTCCTCTGAAACAGCAACGAAATACAATATAACTATATCTCTTGAGAAAGTATTGACTATATTTTAATTTACAATATGAAAAAAATAGAAGCATTTTTTTTTAAGTACACCAATGAAATATATACCCTGTTGTATTCTTACAGTTTTTTTTTTTAAATCACAAAAACAGCGATAACTTGGACATGAGACCAACAATCTACTCAAAACTTAAACAGGGACGTAAGTAGGGTGATGTGATCTCCACAATTTTTTTTCTTTTTAATTCCTTTGTAGTGAGTGAAGCCAGAGCGCTCCACCTCGAGCCTCACCGAAATACTTTGAATTATTGATTGTTTGACGGACAAAATTAACTAGGATATACGGAAATTAATAAAATGTGTAAATAACAACGTGTTTCTTACAAAATAATGTTATTAATAAATGTGAGTACTTTAGTGAGGCTCGAAGTGGAGCGCTCTGGTAGAATCGGGACGAACTTCATGCTCGTCAGCCTGGCGCCATTCGCTACAATAGTTTTTTTTCTGATCTCCCTAAAACAGAAAACAAAAACATTAATCAATAAATTGCAAACTCTGTAGCGAACATGTTACTCTCAGTTAGTCACGGCTCAAGCTGCCGTATAACCGTTGCGGATTGACACGACCTAGCTGCGGAAACAAGAACTGCTACAGTTCCCGGGCAAACATTGTGTATTGAAATGTTTACATATTGTAAATGCTTTGATTTTACAAATTAGTAACTATGTTATATATTGTAATATTCTTAAATATATTATTTTTCCTACCCTCTGCATACTTCCTCATTATCCGTTCTTATCTCTCCGACAGATTATTTCAAGTAAATTACAACGGTGCTTATTCATCCCTATTCCGTCAGTCTGCTGGTGTGCCTCAGGGTAGTATCCTTGGTCCTATCCTTTATACAGTTTTCACAGCTGACATCCCAACCCATCCTAACACTATCCTCACTACGTATGCCGATGACACATGTCTATTGTCAGTGAATAATGATCCTTACATTGTATCCCAAACCCTCCAATCCCACATCACCACCCTTGAAGAATCGTGCCAAAACTGGAGGATTAAAATAAATTCCAATAAATCCCACCAAATCACATTTATCCTTCGACGTAAGCCCATGACTTCTTGCTCTACAGTATCATTTAATAATACCACACTTATTCCTGTCGAACAGATCCGTTACTTAGGACTACATCTCGACAAACGACTGACATGGAACCTCATCCAGGACTGAAAAGACAAGAAACTGCTCGTAGATTCCGAATATTGCAACATTTACTAGACAAACGGTCTAAATTGCCAATCCATTACAAAAGATTGATCTAGATGACTATTATAAGGCCTACCTGGACATACGCAGTTGAGCTTTGGGGCTCCACTAAACCATCAAATACCTCCAGAATCCAATCCTTACAGTCCAAAATCATTCTTAAAATCCTTAATGCTCCTTACTTTGTCACAAATCAAGTCATCCATCAGGACCTCAATGTTCCATATGCTGCCGATTTGGCCAGAACCAGATACCGTTCCTTCCATAA
>NW_027116131.1:956558-958906 GCF_000696795.3 Halyomorpha halys | reverse complement strand
TATATATATAATTTTCTCTCTCTGAATGATGGTTGTTGTCTTGTTGTTTTTATAGCCCTGATGAAACCTGAAAATCAATCTAATATAAATATTTTTTTTGTCACACAATTAATATTAGCAATCATAATATTTTTTAACAAAACCGTTCTTAAAAAGTGGACTTATACCAAGCCTTACAAGGACAAATTACAGTTGAAATGTTTCTCCTAGAACTGATTACAGAAAATAACTAATTATTATAAACACTTTTTTCTTATTTAATCTACAAAAAATAATTCTTACTTATTACAAAAACCTGTAATTATCTGACATAAATTTTTCGTGAGAGATTACATATGGCCATGTTTAGGATTTTTATTTATTTATTATTATTTTAGGAATCACATGCCTGTTCCCTAATCACTACGTTGAAGATAGTCTTACGATCTTTACTGCTCCTTAGGTTTCTTCATGTACGTGGTCCTGTAGTTATCTGAGAAGAGGTAAAGGAGAATGCAAAATTCACATAGCAATAGGGCAATGAAACCGGTAGTGTATTGACACCTGACCCAGTATCTCATCAATATTGTCAGCTCCAGCACCAATTCCAGCTGAAAATTAAAATAAAATGATACAAAGAGTAGGCAAAACATATTAAAATATTTAAGTGTGCTATATATCGAGGTAGCAGCGTGTTAACGCACCAGTCTATCAATCTTCAGGTTGTCGGATCGAATTCCGGTCCCACACGGGACTTTTATCAAGCACAAAATAATGCAAAACTCACTGACAACCTCCCCCAAGGCATTTGTGAGGCCCGTTAGCCAATGCACCTGCGTTTCTTATTTTAAATCATGAGCCGAGGCAGGAAGATCATAGATCTTTTACGAAATCTGGATCCTATAGCCCCTATTGGAAGAGCTACAATGCAAAATTTCAATTTCAAATTGCATTGAATGGAATTGTATAGATTTTTTGTCATTCAGATCCAATTATATGAATAAAAAAATAGAATAAATCGTCACACCTCTTAGAGGACAAAATAGTGGTACACTCTTGTCGGGTTAAGAAAGATACATGTGATCTTAAAAAGCTTTTAAGACAAATGCAAAATGCATAAGAAGAATTGTGAAAATTTAGCCAATCAAGGATTCCAAATATTAGAATCATGAAAACGATTCAAACAGGTTATTTTTTTATAGTATTAAAAAATTGATTAGCCAATCCACCCCTTGATCTATTAGCTGAAATACGTTTTAAGGCTGAGTTATTTGGAACATATTGTTTATGGTATTGAAGGAGCTGTATGAGTACAACGTATCTAATCTTAACATAAATCGTTGTCCACATTTTTTGGATTTAATCAAATAATATATTCTATCAAACAATTAGTGTTGAATTTAGAAACTTGCCCATATTCAATAGTTGATTAAGACCTGGAGGCACCTAATGATATTTTACTGACCTCAAATCACATTACGAGTTTTCTAGGGGTAGAATTTTCCTGGAAGGGTGTCATTTATTTTTTTTCCTCCTCACGTGGAAACATAGTGAACATTTTCTTTTCTTCCATCTCCTCTATTAGGCATTACTTCGTGAAGAATAAAATAAAATTCCGCCCCATGCTTATCTTCTCTTCATGGGGCATTCGCCAGTCATATGTCGATTCTTCTTCTTTCCAAGCTACTCACCTATTCTAGCCTTATTGGCCGCTCACAACCTCTTCTTCTGTTGCGAATTCCTTCATCGCTGCCCAATGTTTGCCCGAGGGTAACATATGGCTCACGAGTGACGTTCCCTCCACACGATTTCTCCAGTTCACTTCCTTCCTCTCCAAAGCGCATAAAAACAAAGAATACGTGGCTGTTGGTCCACCTTCCTGAATCTGCAGCCTATCAGCGTTGTTGCCCCTTAGTAATTATTATTTCCCCCTCTTCTTGTCTCAAAATGCTAGAACGTAGTTCCTAAATCTACTTCTTCCTTAAAAAAAAAGTTCAACATTAGACGTGACAATAAGGATGCTACTTTAAAGTAGCATCCTTATTGTCACGTCTTATGGCAAACAGTGGAGGTCGCAGAGAAGGTAACAGAAGGCTACTGTTGCTACTGTTGTTCTTTCAAGCCTGTTATATGAAGCTCCAATTTGGAAAGAAGCGATGCGTAATAAATCATACAGGAGACAGATGGTTTCCTTTCATTGCAAAAATAACTTAGGAATAGTAAGTGCTTTTCCAACTGTATCATACGAAGTGTCATGCACGATAGCCAGAATGCCTAATGTTGAACTTTTTTTTTAAGGAAGAAGTAGATTTAGGAACTACGTTCTAGCATTTTGAGACAAGAAGAGGGGGAAATAATAATTACTAAGG
>NW_027116131.1:941488-950108 GCF_000696795.3 Halyomorpha halys | reverse complement strand
TACAATATAATCTTTTGATGAACTGAAAGCTAACGTCTTAAACGTATATTACCTTCAGGGAATTCTTCTCTTTAAGAGGCAGTGAGTAACAATACACATTCTAGTACTATTTTATAAATAAATATTTTATTGATTTCACTTCGTTCTTCTCTGGATCTCTTATCTATCCTAAAACTTTTATTCCTTTCGTAAGAAACTCCGGCTAGTTCCTGAAGGCCTTGCAATCCCCTTCACAACTAGAACCTAGTTCCTTACGGGGTGGAGTTAGCTTCTTACAAGGATCTGCAGCTAGCAGGCCTTGCTATTTCCTTCACGACTTCAATTTAAACTGAACACGCAATGTTGAGGCATGTTGGTATAGAGTACATCCCACATTCAATTGGAGGAAGAATTGAATGATTATATACAGCAACCTTGACACCTTTTAGCTGAATGATTCAATAAACCAGACGTTTTTAAGCATAGTTTTTAAGCATATCTCCGTGTCACCCTCCTACACATTTTTGTTCCTTTAACCTCTTAAAGTATTTATTTTTTTATTTATTGCTAATTAGAACAGTATTTACGTAAAAACACATTAGATAAATTTGATGTAATATCAAAATGGAATGATATAGTCATATAAAGAAACTACCAATTGGTAGCACTCTAATCATATTTCTACACTAGAACGTCTCAAGGCCATCTTCTTTTCAGGTGCCTCGGAAGATTGCCGAGAATAGAAGAGGAAGCAAGGTTAGAAACTAAAGGGTTTTGATGATTATGGAGTTAATAATGGAAGGATGATACCTGGTTCGGTCTAGACCTGTTACATATGTAAAATTAAGGTCTTTATGGATGATTTTATTTGAGGCAAAGTGAGGAGTACTGAGAATTTTACGAAGGCCTCTTAAATTTAAATTATAAATTATTCCTCTTTGAATAAGATGAAAATAAAAAAGTACCAAAAAAGTGCAGATGCTCCATTAAAACAATCATACCGAATGTGAGGGCATGGTGGTAAATATGTGCAGGTGTAGCCTGTTCTGTCTTTTTCCTCAAAATGAAAAATACCTAAACATAAAATAAAAAAAAAAAAAGTTCTCATTATTTTTATTAAATGTATTCCGTAGATTGTATCGTAAACTGGGGTTACTTTGACAAACCTACTAGGTTTAGGAGGTGTGTCTTTAAAACGATCAATATAGAAAAATTGGCTCCAGTTTACGATACTATCTTTAGAACACGTTCTATCTAAATTAAATTTTTTTTGTGAGATGTACCACTATTAAAGCAAAGCTATTATTACATATTATAACATAAATTTATATTTTATAATATAATCAGAGTGTACACTAATATCGCTGTATCAGTATATATTAAGTGACCTACTGAAAGATGTAATTAATTTTAAAGCCCAATGTATCATAGTTCTCATATTAATAAATCATATTGGAATAAATGTTAAGTTAAAATTAATAAAATAATTGAGATTAATACATCCTTGCTTATAATGACATCGATAAAGTAAAAAAAAATATGTATATATAAATCATGATATGTCGTTTTATTTCTTAGGTTGCGCGGGTGTGTTTGCATAGATCAAGGGTGTCAGACTGGTGGTAAATTTATCAAACTTCTTTTGGCCCACGATACTCTTCGGTTTAACTGGCATTGATTTAGAGAACCATTTAGTTTGTAACTCTTTGATAACGGGTTAATGCAAATGATGCTAGCAGGGAGTCGGTATGGTTTCGATACATTGGCTGTATTTAGTGGTATTTAAAGAGTTGGGCAAACATTATTTACAATTACTTACAAAGGACTGTAATTCGTAATTGCAGAAATACAATTATAATTACAAATAATTGTATAATTGTAATAATTGAAAATAAAATGCAGTTTTAGATTGAGAACTGTTATTTTATTAACACACCGATCTCTTAACCAACAATGAAAATTTTGCCTAGATTAAGATTGTGAAAGAGTACATTTAGTGTTATTGTTTTAACTTGGATTTTCAATCCACCTATAAACCAAAATTCTTCCGCCTGACTTAAGGGGTATTCGTGATCATTACTTTAAAGCGTGATAAATGGAAAAAATCATGTTAAATGGAGAAATATTTCCTTCTTTTACCATGTTAAAGCAATATAACATATAACATGGTTAAGAGTATGGATGCGACGTCGACATTGATGTTTTTAAAATCGATTTTTTGAAGCCGATGGTTTTTTAACAATGATGTTTACTCTCAATTTTTTTATTTTTTAAAATGCAAAAGTAACTTAAGGAAAAAAAAAATTAATTGTATAAACAGATACCTGGGCCCTGTTTCATAATGAAGTACAAACTAATACTATTAGTATTGTCGATTTAACTTAATACAATTACACTGAATTGTACAATAGTAACTTGTACTTTAGTACTTTTTAACGGATGTAACATCACTAATAGTCCTCCCTATTATGAAAAAAATAAGTATTAGTGTAATTAACACGTTGTTTCTATACTTGTATTTTGAACTAATACTATTAGTTTTCATCATGAAACAGGGCCCTGGTGGTAGAAATAGCTTCCTACCTCAACGCTAATAACGGGATAAAGATAAACTAAAGCTCTGTTCCAACAACAACTTCTGACTGTCCAGAACTGTACGGAGCATGCGTAGTAAGTTTTCTCCCCTCCGAAACCCTATACTGCTCATGCTCCGTGCAGTCACTGAAATGGATGCTCAAAAACATCAATGTATTTTTGACGATGTTTTGTAAACATCGATACTTTAATATTGAACATCGATGTTTTGTTGTCGATGTCGTATCACTAGTTGAGAGTCTGTTACTAGGTCTGTTAAATGGAGAATGACGTCATACAACAGACCAGCTGAGCTCGTAACCGTTTTGTTTGTTATCGTAGTAACATACATTGTAAAAAGCAATGTAAATAATACATACATATAACTTGCTCGTAGTTTGTGTTTTGATTGTTTTAGTATTGTTTTGGATGTTTTTATAACTAATAAAGCAATAGAGGATAATAATTATAATGTAACGACAGTTGTCAATTAGCTCATCTTTATTCTCTTCCTAGAAGAGAATCCTAGAACAAGCTAGAAGATCATCAAGGCACTGAGTGACCATACTTTCACACAACTTCCACTTTAGCCATGTTGTAATAAATCACTATAATCAACACTTTTTTCAAATTGTTGACTTTCGTAAACAATAACATGAAGTTTTGGAAGGAAAGGTTATAAAACAAGATGCTCAAAAAATCTGCAAGGATCTCTTATGCATTTAACATATTCAACACTTAGCGTGAATTTAAATAGGGCTGCTCCCATTCCTATACTTATAACATTTAACATGGTAAAACATTTTACATTTAACACAACCTGAATACCCTTTTAGACTAGTGACTTGTAGAAATTTAAAATAGTTAATTTTATTATAAATTTGTTTAGCAGTAATTTTAATCTTAAACAAAATACCGAAAGTGAATATTCCAAGATATTTTTAACCAAGTTTTTCCAAACTGCCTTATAACTTGTTTGTTTTTTTTGGTTAATGGTGTAAATACACAAATGAAAAACTAAGAGAAAATACAAGCAATGTGGAATTTTAGCACAATTCGAAAGCAAGAAGAAACTTTTCTTAGATAAATATTTTTAAATAATCCTTTCTACATAATTTCTTGTATATTTTTTTTTCTAAAACTTAAAATTGACGTAGTTTTGAGAAGTTGAAAAATTAAAGTCCAGCCTTAATAATAGGAGTATGAAATCATTTATATGTGCTGTGCGACTTGATCATTTATATGATATATTCAAATAAGAGAATATTATAATTATTATACAGCAACATTATATACTATAGTATACTAGTGAATGGAATGTTGCCAACATGAATATGAATGTGTTTAAATAAGTTTGACAAATCTGGTATAGACAGATAAAGAAAAAGAGAAATACAGCGCTTACCGTGTCAGTAAAATCGATCAATTTGTTGAGGCCGAAGATGTAGCCGACGGAGAAAACCTGAAAAGAAGAACAATAGTCATTAATAATAGATAATTATGAATGAATGAGATATTTTGAATTACTTTTTATGTTAGTCGTTTTATTTTGTCCATTATTTTAACTTGTATCGATGTAATAAATATGTAATGCACATTATTGACAGATTGTTTTATTTTTCAGATGAATAATTTTTTTTTGGGCATTATATTTTCTTTTATTTCCTTGACGGGCATTAATAATCAGAATAGTTCACACACTTTAGAGTTAGTATGACTAAAAAATATGTCAGCTGGTATTCTCAATTTAAAGCATATTAAATAAACTTTAAGTCAGTAGATATACCAACCATAATCCCCGTTTATCAATATACCTCAATTGTAAATCTTTGTAATAATTTAGAATCTCTGCATAGCATGTTAACTCATATATTAATGAAGTAGAAAGGCTTTGAATGTCACAACATAGCTATGTATTTTTATAGCCTGCTGAAGATCAAGATCATTATGAAAAATTTAATATATTAGATATACAACTCAGATTCAGCTGTCACATTTTTTGCAACTCTTGTTCAGTGATTCTTTCTGTTGAACCTGTAAATGAACATGGCGGAGACTGCACCAAGATAATACTTCCACGGAGCTGAGATATCAGAGACGTTGGAATGAATCAAAGCTCACAAAAACAGAAGCGAATTTAAGAAATTCATTGAAAAAATATTTTGTTTTTTTCGACCTAATTCGCAAATAAGAGTTTCATAATTTTTTTTGTTTTTGTTTTTCGGTGTAATCAATAAAATCATTAAAGATAATTGATTCATTAATACAAGTCAGAGAAAAAATATAATTTATTAAATAAATCAAAATTGTATCCTTGTATAGTCTCAACATTTTTTATTCCATCAATAGTCCAACGTTTCGGCCATTTCGGCCATCCTCAAGGACAATCTTCAATATAAATTCACACCTCAAAATTTAAAAATTGTTTTGCAGACTATTTATCCATACTATCACTATCATTTAAAACTTTTAAATTTTGATGTGAGGTGAGAATTTATATTGAAGATTGTCCTTGAGGATGGCCGAAATAGCCGAAACGTTGGACTATTGATGGAATAAAAAGTGTTGAGACTATACAAGGATACAATTTTGATTTATTTAATAAATAATTGCCAGTCCCAAGAAATTGAAAAAATATATTTAAAAAAATAAAATATAATTTCATTGAACAAACGATTAGTCTATAGTGAAAATAAATAACTTCCATAGACAAACTGCTTCATGGAAAATAATAGTCTCCCGACCCTCAGTAGTCCACAATCCATAATCCATGGATCTAAACTGATTCAACAAATGGTACGGATCATGTCGAATCGTCCCCAAAGGGCCAGGCTATGAAACTATGCAGTCTGCCGTTGCCCACGTAAATTATAGTTCTCAGCCACGTTGGGTTGGTTTACCCCCTCCAGACTACTATTATTCTCGCATAGAAAGCAAAATCTTCAAGGGCTATAGAGCCAACAGAAAATATATACTATATATAAATTACGGTCTGATTGTATGTGATACCAGATGACAGACCGAAAGTGGATCGAATCTGACAATAAAGCCATTCTTGATTTAGTATTCAAAGTTTCTTCCGCTTTTTTTATTTATTTATTTATTTTTTTAAAGTTTCTTCCCACTGTCAGGTAACTGGTGTAAAAAATAAATAATTGTCTCTTTTGCCTCTTTAATTTTCCTTTTATCTTATCTACCCTCTTGTTTGGTGTCCATCAGCCATATCAAATAATTAATTAAGATGATAGATAAGGGAACATTACAGATGCCGGTTTTAACACTGTGAGTAAACCCAGTGACGGAAACAGTACAGGTTGCTGAGCATCTATCACTACTGTCCACGACATAGACGCTAGCGCATGCGAATTGCGAATCCTTCCATCTTCTTAATGGATGCGACCAGCTTATAGTCAGAATAGAACCTGTCGGATTTAAGTATTCCGATTTTTGCCGTTGTTTTTTGAATTTATATAAATTAGGGGTCGGGGGTCTCATTTTCTGATGCCTCTCTTGCCGCGAACACCGGAATGCCCCGAAGACGCTGCGACTGCAATGCCGCCCCAGCCTATGCATCATGCAAGCTAGGACCTGGCCTGTCCCTACCATCACGCCAGAGTCCAGGACACGCTGGCCAGCCACGGAGGTACAAAGACGTCTTTTCATACACCTCAGCGAGGATACATGGTTTTCACCATTTCGCCCACACACCTAGACGAGGGAAGCGGCGACGGTACGTCACAGCGGCGGCGAAGACGTCACCAGATAAGCACATTATTATTTAAGCCATGAGACCCCAATGCTGTGTTTTATATTATTATAGATAATATTCTATTAAAACCTAACTCACTAACCAGTCTGCCCCTCCAGGGATTAATGCCTTATAAATTAAGAAAATATACATGCATGTTTTTATGAGCAGAAGGTGTCTCATAATTTTCAGTCCCCCTTTTCCACACATTAATTATAATCGCAAAATTACACACGGGACACCTGCAGTATAGCACGAGCAGGTCCCGATGTAAACAGAACCAAAGGTCGTGGACCTACTGAACATAGGAGGTGCGGACTCGTTGATGGCGGCCCTGTCATGTAGGTTCAAGAGGACTATCGCGAACCAAATACAAGCAGATAAAGAAATTCCTTGGTCCACAGTCAAGGAAAGACTGAAGAAAGATTTTGGAGGCGGGAGAAGGACGACGTAAGAAGACATCCTCCTCGAACACACAGGGTTGACTCACGGCTAAAGTAATAGAATAAATAATTATCTGGCACAACCGGATTTGAACCCGAATCCTAGGAATTAATAGCACAGAGCTTTACCAACTGAAGCATCCTGCTCACCATGTAATATAATGAATATCAAAAAAATAAGATATGCTATGAAATATCATGTTAAAACTTTCAATTTAGCAAACCTCTTCAGTAACATTCTCAAACATATTCGTTGCTGTTATAGGATTACACAAGTTCGTCCAGATGTTGAATGTTCCTATTCCCAAAAGTGAGTAGCACTAAAACAAACATTTAAATAAAATATGGAATATGTTATCCTTCGAATTTATATTATATTAAAAATATATTTTTACTAACTAGAATTTAAAAAAAAAATCTTCTTGTCCAATAAATTAATTAAACTCAAACTTTATTCATTTTCTATAGAGTAAATACAAGGATAGCCAAATTTTGTTAAATATTATGTAGGTGTAATTTTTATAACTTTAATTTTAGCAAGGACACCAACATTTATTTTAAAAAGGACGTGTATTTTGAGGAAATTCCTGAGGAAATTATTTGACTTTTGTTTATCAGTTTTTCGAATATTTCCAAACTTTAAATTCTTCTAAATATTCATGTGATTAAATACTCCAATAGGTTAAACTATAGGATAAACTATAACAACTATTGACCTATATTAGAGGTGTTGCTTCTAATTCACAACAGAATCACAAGTTAAGAATTGTTCAGGACCAAATATACTGCATTAAATTTATAAATTGAATTTAACGTTTCACTAGAAATTTAAACAAATAAGTAGTTTTACAGAACAACCTTCGTAGTTATTTGGAATATGAACAATACCAATAAAAAAATTACTTTACTCTTCAATAATGGTATATAAGGATATTATTAGTTAGAAATGATAAAACACTAAACTCTGCTGCGAAGGATTTTGTGATCGGTTTCAAAGTCGACGGGATACTGAATTCAAAACTAACTCCTTCTTAGTTTAGATAATCTTAGAAAACGGATGCAGCAACGAATCTAACCATAGTCTTAAGTATCTTTGTTAAATTAAACAGTTTGAACGCTAGGCCCGTGTGCGACTGTCACAGTCACGTGTTCTCTGCCCGTGTGACTGTCACAGCCACGTGTCCTCGTGACCGGCACTGGATAGACTTTAAATAACTTTAATTTAAACTACTGTTTTACCTGTGTTGACTTACCATATAGAGCATATAACCGTTCATTATGGTCTGCCCTACATTGTAGAGTAGCATAGGAATCCTCAATGAGAATGGTTCTCTGTTTTTCATGAACCATGGTCCGAGGTACTTGCAGAAGATGAGGTAGGCTGCAATGATGGCAGCTGTAGTTTCAAGGCGGATGGACATTTCCCTATCAACACTCGTATTGCTGCTATTAAAAGTCATGCTGAAACACAGGTTAGAGAGAGAAATGCTTTACTCAGCCATCCTGCCCAATTTCATTAGGTTGCTACCAATCAATCCATGATTGGACATCTACAATATATATATATATATATTCATAAGTTATAACAAAAAAAAAAAAATTCCCCCTTTTTTTCCTTCATGATCAATACTATTCTACAAAATCCTGATACTACAAATACTAACTACAATAATATTTTGTTTTATTTCATTTCATTTATTTTACTTCTCTTTTCTTTCTTTACTTGACAATTCTATTCTCCCTATCTCACTCTCTCAGACCTCCCCTTTCCAGTAATCCTCTATCCACGTTCGATCCGTTAAACAAATTTATCATCAGATGCCAATGTGGAAGACATAATAGTTATCGTAGTAAATCGGTTTATACAAAGAATATA
>NW_027116131.1:938918-941293 GCF_000696795.3 Halyomorpha halys | reverse complement strand
TAGGAAAAAAATAAATAAAAAAGTGAGTTAAAAGAAATACTTCAATGAATAGATAGGTTAAAATACGAAATCGTATATGACATAAATCAAATTCTAGACACTATGTTAAGTTAAACTTTTGCTACCTCCAAAACTGAAAAAAAGAATAGGGAGAGAGAAATGACCAACTCGGTTGTGTCTCAAAGACATTAAATTAATAAGTTGCATTACGTATGATTACATAATTCTGATTGGATACTACCCTTTTTTACCATTGGTACTTAAAGGTACTTAATACTTATCTGATGTTTTGATTTGTCCGTTCCATCTGGATTCGAAAAGAAATATTTGGAGGTGAGGGGCCTCCTCGTGATGATTAAACAGAGAATAGAAAATAAAACAATTAATAATTGTTGACGAAACTATAATAGTAAATAATAAAAACCAGTTAGAAGTCGAAAAATAGTGAGGGGGGAGGAGAGAGGAGGTTCAAGAGAAGAAAGGAGTTAAAGAGTAATGTTTATAGGGTTTTTGGAGTCTTTCCTGCACTGCCACCTCGCAGGAATGGGGTGCCCTATTGAAGGAAGCAGGGAGACTGTCAAAAGACTTGATGTGTCTCCGTGTGATGTGCTGTAGTACAGTTTATAGTTGTAATTCGTTATGAATGTGCGCCATTTTACGTCTCTGTAGTGATGTTCTTCAGCAGATATGCTGTTCTGGTATTGTTTTGGTGATTTCAGGGCTGTTGGGTATAGTAGAGGTGCACTGTGTAGGAGTGATGGTAGTAGAATTGCTTCGTAAATGAGTACTTTGAGTCTGAGTGACAGCCCTGGTGTATAGATGAGTTGTTGGAGCTGGTATGATGATCTGTATTCTGTTTTGTATGTGTGCGGTGAATGAGAGGTATGATTCTAGTTTCATGCCAAGGTATATGAGATGTCTCTTGGTTTCTATTTTCTGTTCGTTAAGTTTTGGTGCTCTGTCAGGTGTTTTCTCGTATGAGAACGTGAAGGCGTCAGATTTGGTAGGTTGATGTGTATGCCTTTTGTTTTGTTTTTCAAATCCCCTACAAAATTTTAATGGCGTACTTATAAACAATGTACTTTCTCCTTTTACTGTAGAACATCTACATTCTAAGGAGTATTTTGGAGTATATTATTTTTGTTGTCAGTATTAATAGAAGTGTATAATGTGTTGGGGCACACATTATTTCTGAGTTTAACAAACCTAAATCTAATAAAAACTTAATCCTAATACTACGTGACCTTACGTAGTGTGTTGCCAACGCACGGGAGGAGGGGCAGGTGTTAACGTGTTGAATAACGGATTTGTACAGTACTGAAGTGAATCGAAAAATTTGATGTGTCGTCGCTTGATGAACTCCGGTACAGTGGGCAACTCGAACAATTGATGCAGCTCCGGTGGTCTCTTACTCCTCCACGATGTTGTGCGTACGATTTTCCTCAACATCGAATTCTGATAAGTTTGAAGAAGGCGCTGGGTTCCATCTGATATGTGGGTAAACAATGGTGCCCCCTATAGTAGTGCTGGTCTCAGGATACTTTTGTATATCTGCAGCTTCAATCTCAATGAGAGAGCCGGAGAAGTAAGGAGGTGGTTGAGACGATATGACTTTCGTCTTACAGTTCTCGCCTTGTGATATAAATGGGCAGAGAGCTTAAGATGACGGTCTAGCTTTTCGCCCAAATATACGATGGAGTTGGAAGGTGAGCTCACCGTATTATTCACATGGAGAGTCTTCGGCAGTCTTGATCTCTTGTGCGCTGTGTGCGCGAACACAACACAGTCCGTTTTGGCTGCATTGACTGAGATGTTCAGGTATCCCAGCTTTTGAACAATCTCAGAGCATACTGCTTCAGCCTGATGTAGAGCTGTCTCGGCGTTCATACTGCTGCTGTAGATGGCAATGTCGCAGCCTAAGCAGCGAACGTTGCCTTCTTGAAGTTCTTGCCAACCACATCAGCAGTATAAATTGAAAACAAGAATGGCGAAAGGACTGCTCCTTGAGGCACTCCGCAAGTCAGTGGGATAGATGTTGAGTGTTCCTCAAGAACCCGTACAGCGACGGTCCTGCTACTTAGAAATGAAGCGACCACACTCTACAGTTCCGGGCAGCTGTTTCTTTTGTTGAGTACAGCTTGTCTATATATATATATATTACAGCCTTAGTCAGCTGTTCCTTCGATGTCAGCTGACTGAGGAGATCAGCTGATCGCATGTATATAAAGAGATGTACCGAACCCAATAAACATAGTATGTTACAGCAGTTCACACGTGTTACATCTTATTCCTTCTTCTCTTTTTTTGACATTTGACTTTCGCCGATACTTAACTGGTGCCGAAACCCGGGAGTTTTAGATACCGGATTAATTTTC
>NW_027116131.1:928321-935398 GCF_000696795.3 Halyomorpha halys | reverse complement strand
TATATGAATCAGCTGATCTACTCGATAAGCGAGTTGTACAGCTGACTGTAACTCATAGATGAAGTAATAAGATGGTAACTATAGTAACATAAGTGCAAACAGCTAACATCGCTGCAAAATCGTTAGATGTGGGCAAAAACTAATAGCTAAAATTGCCATGGAAACGACCCTTATTCATGAATGAACCATTGATAAATAAATATCGTATTCATGACAGTTTTAGTTATTAGTTTCAACTATAGCCAATTTTTCCCCAATTCTGATAATCATTAATACTGATCTGATTTTTAAAATTCTTGTCCATTGACATGATTTATTTTTCCATCATGTTGACTGACCTATCAAAGTGTGCTAAACATTTTCTTAGGAGGGAAACAAAGTTGATATTCGTCTTTTGCACTTCAAGACTCTCTTCAAAAAAATCACATTTTTTTGTTTTAGAGGTATCAGGAAAAAAAAATGGGTTAGTGACAACTCTACTTGCATGTCTGGATATTTATTTTCCGAATTAGTAAACATTTAGTCTCTCCACAAATGTTATTTAGAAAATTAATTTGAGTTTCTGTTGACAAAGGATTGAGAATTTGTATTTTTCTAAAATAAGCTTGATTTTGTTCAGAAACTATGTTAGAGCAAAAGAAAAAAAAATAAAGAAATATAGTTTGCTCAACTTCGATTAGGATTTTAGAGTAGGTAATACACCTAGAAAATAACTGATGTTATCATATAATCACAAAGATATGTTATTTTACTCAAGACTAGGAAACTCTGAAGGTCGGATTTCTTTATGTGTTAACTAATATTGAAGGTCTCAGCTTAAAAATAATCTCGTAGCCAGATTTTTTCCGGTTAGCGGTACGATATACAGACAATAATTATATAGTGGAGCAACCGTAAGTGCAAATAAAGTGAAGGTCTGAGAAAATGAAGGATTATCTTATTTTTAATGATTGCTTAACAAATGAATACGTAGAATGGAATAGGTGGAATAACTTGAAATATTACAATTTTCAGTTATCTGTTAATCTGTTTAATAAAAAGTTTTATTTATGATTATCAATAATTAGAAGGTGTTATAAAATTAATTTAAACAGCTTTGGCACACCATATGTATTAGTGACCGCCTGGAAGTTGAAACATTTCGACGCTGTTTATTTGTACACACAGGCTTATTATTTTCTGGAAACAAAAGATTCTACAAATAACACTAAAATAGATATTTAACATCTAAAAGAATAAATATACACCTAAAAAAGGTTTTCAGCATTGCTCAATAATTTTTTCGTATAAAGCATTACATAAAAAGCTCTTTATACATAAATTTGTTTGACGGATTCATAGGCTGGACAAGGCACCTCATGGTAATACTTATAGAATTATTCTGATGCTACTATATTTCACAAACATAGTAACTTTCTCTTATGTGATTGAAATTGAGATACTACTACTGCTAAAACTACACACGATTATCATTGCCCTAGTAGCTAAAAAGAGAAGTTAATCTGTTAATTATCACTCACTTAGTTAGATATCAAATGCTTCCTTTACAATAGAATTATTTATGATACTCATTTTAGTAATTAACTAATAATAGTTATATGTATTATTATGTATATATATACAAGCTGGACTCAAATAAAGTTAGTGTTTAAGTAGCAACCGAGTTGGTTATTTCTCTCTTCCTTTTCTCTTTTTTTTAGCTTTAGATATCGGAAGCTGATCCTGGAAGCTTTAAATCAAAATGCGGTCGAGAACGCACCTTCTATGAATCCTTCACTCCCAAAGCTTGCTCCACTACCGAATATCTCTCTAACGGAAGCCCACGCCACAACACTGGAGTGGATAAAAATACGCACGGCAACCGCCCAAAACTTGAGGAAGGCCGTTTCAGACCTAGAACGGTTTACAGGGGAAACCGGAGAACTGAGCCACTTCATAAAAGGGGTGGACATATTCATGATGATTAGAGAGACAAAGAAACCGTAACAGTCTAGTGGGCAAGACCTCATAGAAACAAGCGCTAGAGAAGAGGAATCAAGAATGGACATAGAAGAAACCGGCTGGACGAAAGTTAGTTACAATCGCCCGAGGAATAATTCAGTTCCTAGGAGAAGGGTGGAAGAGAGGATAAGAAACCCGGAGAGAATACTAAATATAACCAAGAAGCAGCGGCCGCCGTGAGAACCAAAAATGCCATTGATGCGGAAAGGTAGGGCACTTGATGGTACAGTGCTCCCGCACCTGATGTTTCGAATGTGGAATAGAGGGACATATAGTGAGACAATGTCCTTATATGTGTCGACGACAAAAATTGAACCAGATAGAACCGATGGAGGTGAATGCCCAACGAGGCAGGAGGAGAAGGATTTCTCCGAGGTCAGAACGATCCTCAAGTGATAACAACGGCACGTCTGAGGCCTCAGAGGTTGAAGCAAAAGAGAGTGATGTTGGGATTCACAACAGCAGAATAGGAGGAACGTGTGGAGACGGTCTGAGGGGGCTGGCAGGAGGAAGGAGATCTGAAGTGCGTGTCCACGGGGGTGCGGCCGCACGTTGGTGAGCCACAGCGTAAGAGGAGAGCACAGCGGCCTGCCTATCATCCGAGCTAGAGGAGTGAAACGCTTGGTGGACAAAGGGAGTTCCAATACCATTGCGTGCAGGGATAGGATGAGAGGTGGAATGAGGGCGCTCCAGATCAGAGAGTGTCAATGTCAGCTGGGGCCCTGCAGAGTAGAGGGGGAGGCAGAGATTGAATTGAGTGAATGGGGGCTTAGGGCAAAAATCTAATGGTACAACTAGTAGGAAAGATGTCCCGAGACTGCCAAATGATTATAGGGTTGACCTACTGGGGAAAGTAGGGGCACGGGTTCAGATTCACCGTGGTAAGTGGGACATAAAGATTGGAAAGAAGAGACATGTCTGCCAACAGCTCGTAGGAGATAGTGAAGCAAGGATAGGAGTGATTAATCAGGAAGGAGACTGGAAAGACCAAGCCATGGGAGAGTATGAAGACATTTTTTTTAGAGAAGGGGATGTACTGAGAGCAACAGTACACGAGATTTAACTAAAAGAAGATTAAGGGTTACCAATGTGAAGGAGAGACGGTACTCGCAAGCACTTCGGCAACATATTAAAGAGGATAGATAATTTACGTGACAAAGGAATCGTAGGGGACACCACCTTCCAATCTCCTTTTAATAGGCTGTTATGGGCAGTCACGAAGAAAAGCGCGCCGGAATGGAGAAAAATACAGAGTAGTAGTCGACTATCGCAAAGTGAATGAAAACACGGTAGGCGAAAAGTACCCCATACTTCGGTTCGAGGATATTTTGGATAGATTCAGCGGTGCTAAAATTTTCAGAACACTGGGTCTGAAGGTGGGGAACCATCAGGTTAAGATGCACCCGAAAGATCAGCACAAGACGGCGTTTACTTTCGAGAGGGGCCACTACGAGGATTTCTTTCGGCTTCAAAAATGCTCCGGTAACGTTCCAAAGGCTCATGGACGAGTTTCTGAAGGTGGGATGAATCCGTCTGCAGCTGTACATGGATGAACTGGTCCCAGCCACTGGTTACGTCGACGATCTGGCAGCAGTGGTGTCCTCTAATAGCTGAGCGGGCCTAAAACAGCAAGCAGAACGTTGTGCCAACCTGGTCGGAGAATGGTGCTAGAGGAAAAAGTTGCGAAAGTAAGACACAGGCCATTCTCTTAAGAGGAAAAACTGATAGGGTCCACCCTATTAATTTAATAATTCAGATTCCACACGACAACGACCATGTATAAAGGGGTGGTCGTGGGTATTCTGAGGCATGCCTCCCCCGCCTGAAACCGAAATTTCTCGCAACGGGAGAAGAGAAAATTGGCGACAATCCAACGGACGGCTTTGCTTAGAGTCACCAAGGCATACCGGAGTGTCTCACGTGAGGCGGTTTTAGCGGGAGGGTAAACTCTCGACCTTCTTCTACAGGAAGAAATGATGATGTTCAAATTCAAGAAAGAGAGCTCGGCAGGTTGGCCGCCAAATCTTCAGGTATGGGTTGACTAGAGCCCAAGTAAATGGAAAGTCATTCTCCGGGAGGACACCTTCGAAGAATGGAACCGGCGTTGGATGACAAACCTAAAAGGTGCTACCTTAAGGAAATATTTCCTTCCGTTCGGTCACGGATGGAAGCATACTGGGTCCTCCCAGACTACTGACTCTCTCAATTACTCACGGGGCATGGGGGATTTCGAGCCAAGCTTCTTGGCCATGGGATGGATATCGACCCCCTATGCCCTCGTTGCGGTGTTCCGGCGCTGCCGAGCACATCATCATAGACTGTATCGCCTTTTATGCATTATGGGCCAGATTGCTGAGGTAAACCGGACTCTACGCCCTCACAGAGAACGGCTTCACTCAGCTAGTAAGCGAAGAAAACTACCCGTATTACAAAGACTTTGTATACGGGTGGAGAACAATTATTGGACCAAGCCACTTCAATATTTGTCAAAGAAGAAGACCAGCCCATGAAATGCCTGCGGACGGAAGACGCGCAGAAGACTGAAAACTGATGAAAGCTATAAGAAAACTCAGTGAATTATTAATTGTAAATTGATTTATTAGCAGTAGTTTGATGATGGATATTTAACATCGAACTGCTGCTGCACACCTGTATTGCTTGTAAGACAGGGGAAGATGGAAATAAATATACCCAACAGCCCTGAAATCACTACAACAATACCAGGACAGTATACCGGAGATCTGTGAGGAGACGCAACATGACGCATATTCATAACGAACTACAACTAGAAACTTTTCCACAGCACATCACACGGAGACACATCAAGTTCTTTGACAGTCTCCCTTCTGGTCTCGTTCTATTCAAGTTTCCGATCAATCATCTCATTCCCCCTTCCAGCGAGGTGGTAGGGCAAGAAGGGCCCCCAAAACCCCATAAACATCGCTCTTTAACTCTTCTCTGGCCCTCCTTCCCCCCTCACCATCCCCATCTAATTATTATTATTATTTTCCAATTATCTTTCGTCTTTAATTATTAACTGTTTTATTTGTTCTTTAAGATTTTAATATCGCGCGGAGGCCCCTCACCTCCAAATACTTTAATAGTATTCTTACAGAATGGACTCATCAATCCTGAGTTAAGTATCTCGCCGTATACCTTCAAGTACCAATGATAGAAAAAGGTTGCATCTAATCTGAGTTATGTAACTAATACGTAATGCGACTAATTAATTTATACGTAGTTATCTGTTTTAGAGAGATCGGAAAAAATAAAAAACTGCAAGCGACAAAAGCTCCATTCACCTTTATATTTCAGTACTCCATCGCTGTATAAAGACGACAGCAAATGTCGGATTGAAGTAATAAATATATTCAATCAGAATCAAACCCATACATTCTTTATAAATTGTTCATAAATACCAAAAAAACATACAAGATATACTTTTTTGAAAACACTGGGATTACCTCTTGAACATTTTATGATACGCTGACTCGCTCAACGGCTTGGGTTCAATGGTTAACTAGATAATATCAAACAGAAAGAAGTACTTCTACTGGATAAAATTGAGCTTATATACTTATTTCTCTACAACAATGAATTTGCAATTAATGTGTGAAAATGCATAATTTCTTAAAACCTTTACACATATTTGCATCTTTCCAATGTACTCCTGTTTAAGATCTATCCTACATTATGAGCAAGCTCCTGCCATCTAATGGTATGTACTTATTTATTTAACATTTATTTTGACGTGACAACGTCTTATAAATTAGATTGCAGGGAGTCATGTAGGCAAAAGTGTAGCGTAACGGAAATAGAATGGGCGTGGCTTAGTAGTACAGTAGTGGGGGTAATTGAGGTTATAGATACTGGAAGTTATCTAGGCAAAAGTGTAGCGTAACGGAGAGTGCGGTGGTGGGGGTAATTGAGGTTATAGATACTGGAAGTCATGTAGGCAAAAGTGTAGCGTAACGGAGAGTGCGGTGGTGGGGGTAATGATGTATTCTGATCATTAAATTATGTCTGAAATAAGGAATATGCGCATAATAAAATTTTGGTATTAATTAAAAATCTATAATAGCTACTATATATCAAGATTGAATCAGTATACAACTGGTATTGAACTAGTGAACATGGGTAGTAAACGAGAAAATGATCCTAAATCTAACTGTGATCGACAAAGTGACTTTAGAAAGCGTTTAAAATTGTCGGAGACACCAGTTCTAATATATAATAATATTATACTCGGGTGTGTTTATGATTGTTCTAATATATAATAAATATCTTGATTCAAATATTGTGTGTCTATTTTATTAATATTATTATTCCAATATTTAGCGTAAAGTTGTCACGTCAAGCGCGTTTTTTTAAACCCACACACCCGAGTTTTTTTTTTTAACATTTATTTAACACCGGATTGGTCTGGTGGGCCTTACATTGTTAATATAAGTTACAATTATTTTTTTGTTTAAACAATTGATACTTGGGTGGGAGTATAGTCTCATACAAAAGAGACATTTAACACTATATACAATGTTATAAATAAAAAAAAAATAAGGTAAAATAAATAGATAAAAATAATTATTTTTAATAAGAAAGAAAAGTAAAGTTAATAACAAAAACAACCAACGTTGTTCAATCAAGATTTCCATGGTATGTTATGAAAATAAAAAGAAAAATGTAACCTATACTTACCTATAGATAAAAATACTGATACGAAAAAGATTTTTTTAAGGGGCACCCCCTAATGGAGAGTACCGCCCACCAGTGAAACTATTCCCATTTTACAAATTATAACTCTATGAAACAAATTCCATCTTATATTTAAAATAAAATGTTACATTGTGGTCATATGTAAAATAGACTATTACACAGTTATCACTAAAAACGTTTTCATATATATGATAGGGGTATTCATAATATTGTGTTAAATGTAAAATGATTTACCAAGTTAAATATTAGGGGTAAAGAAGATCTTTATTTTAACATGTTAAAGTGTGTTAAATGGAAAAACTTATTTTAAATGGAGGAATATTTCTTTGTTGAACCATGTTAAAACGAATATCATTTAACATG
>NW_027116131.1:921365-927711 GCF_000696795.3 Halyomorpha halys | reverse complement strand
ATTGTATGAAAGTTTCGCCTCTGAGTGGCTTGTTGATCTTCTAACTTGGTGAGGAAGAGAAACAAGATGAGCTAATTGACAACTGTCATTACATTATTGTTATTGTGATACGTTGCTTTATTAGTTTTTAAAACATCCATACAATACTAACACAATCGAAATACGAACTACGAGTAAGTAACCTAATACGACAAGAAACAAAACGGTGACGAGCTCTGCTGGTCTGTTGCGTGACGCCATTCTCTATTTAACATACTTAGTAACAGAGTCAACCATGTTAAATGATATTCGTTTTAACATGGTTCAACAAAGAAATATTCCTCCATTTAAAATAAGTTTTTCCATTGAACATGTTAAACTAAAGATCATGAATACCCCTAATACAGAGATGTTTCCAGTAGGTTCAAGTTAAAATGATCTCAGGTCTTAAATAAAGATATCTTTTTAATAATAACTTAACGGTTTGATTAGTTGGACAAGGAACCTCTTGAATACTTTTTAAATTATTCTGATGCTGAAATATTTTACGAGGAATTTTTGTAACTTTCTCACATGTAATTGATGTTGTAAATAAGTGAAATAATCGCATATCTTGGTATCCAATAATTATTACCTAATGGATACGAATGACGTCCTTCGTATTCCTCATTAATTTACATACTGAATAAATTCACAGTAACCGAGAGGTCCGGCTTTTAATGTAAATTCGTCTATCCTTCAATGGAATTAGTACGTTATGTTTTCCTGCCTTTCAAATATACCCGCTTATATATGCGCTTCAGATATATATATATATATATATATATACTACACACAATATACAATATACCCTGTTGGTAGATTTGAGCATTGGGGCTAAAATTTAGCCAGCTAAGGTACAAACTAATAACTAAATAGTTATCGGAATAGTTCCTCTAAAAACTGGAACTAATTTAATTATTGACAGTTAGCTACCGCTAAATCTTTCAACTAAATTAGTTGTAAGTTGGAATGGACAACTAAAAACTATTTTAGCTATTGATACTTGGCAACTAAAACTAATTAAGATTAATTATCTGTAGCTGTAATAAAATTGATAACCAATTATTTAACCCTGTTAGTGGTTACCCAAAAATATTGGGTATCCCTATATATGTTTTCGGAGGTGCAGACAATTCAAATAAAATCGATTTTATGATCGCACGCTCTCTAATCGATTTATTTTAACTTCTCGGATTGTTAACATATTAGGGCCCCTATATTTGTACTCTTATTCGGAGGTGCTGAAAATGAAAAAAATTGATATGCAAGCGCGCAATAATCATTTTATTTTCAGCACCTCCAAAAACACATATAGAGACCCCAATACGTTAAAATATCGAAAATCAAGAGTTAAAATAAATCGATATGCAAGCTCGTGATCATCAACTTACGAGAAGCTTAGGGACCATCTAAACTGCATGAAATATTGCAAACCAAACCTACGTAAGTAAATTAGAACTGGAGACATAGTAAATGTTTGAGAAACTTTTCTTTAGTTGATACTACTTTTTCTTCGTTATATTACAATAAAATCCAAAAAAATATATGAAGAGTGAAAATAGGACTTTCCAGCAATTATAGGAACGATGGATTAGGATAAAATTGTGAATTGAGGAGAATATTTTCGGTGGACGCTAGACATCTACAGAAAATAAATCAGTCAAAAAATTCATCATTCAATAATATATGAAAATTCATATTTAAGGGTCTCAAAAGGCCCTTAAAGGACAAAGGAAGCCTTAAGGTACGAGCCCTAGTGCGCTAGGGTTAACCATACCACAGCTGTCAATAATCTTAGTTTTTTTAAAAATTATTTATGGACTTTATTTACTAAATTTATTTAAAATTACTTTGAGGGATGCCAATTAATTTTAATCGAGTAGAATTTTATTTGCACCATGGAGCGGCCCAGGAATCGAGTGAGCGCCTTTTAGACGGAGCTGCACCTTATTCACCTACACCCATACAGTAGGTCCAGCCCATCTATGCGTCTGCTTCTCCTTTATCTTCTACTATTGGTGGCTCCCTATTGACTATTGATCCCGAATGACCAAGCCCATCTTCCATCCGAAGATGAACTCCTGAAGATGGGATAATTCTTCTCCTCCATCAAACGAGGGGAGTTCCAGCCCATGCCTCTTCACTTCATATTTAATGACATCCTTCTTTAGGATGAGGTCAGTGGCATCCCTCCGGCTAGCATCTGCTCTACCTCATGCGACACCGTTCTGCAGGTCTTGGTGGTGCCAGTCTCTTGTTCTATCCCTTAAATACTCCAAGTGAGGATTGGCTTCAAATCGCCCTCTTATCTTTAGCTACCTCTTCCTCCGATCTAATCCTCTCTCCTTGGATGACTAGAGTGATAGGATGAGCCCTATCAGTGAGCCCCTTACGGCCGGTATTAAGTCATGTGTACAAAAAAAGACATTACGGAGGTTCTTCCATTGGGCAATCAGAGTCAGGATGTACTTGGGAGGCTTCTTGATGACGCTGGGAAGGAGGGAGAGAACTTTGGATTGCTCCTATTGGCCACTTTCTATATGATAGTGCTGTCTTCTCTTCCAACACTGTGTCCACCTCGTTTGGTATATTTATGAAGAAGACTGTTTGAATGATTTTTTTTTTTTTAATGATAACCTCAAGAAAACCCTATAGAGGAAATAAATATGTCAAAATAGGAAACCACACCTCAACCTCGAAACTTTTAAGTATGGTAAAGTTTTAGAGGAGAAAGCAGGAAGGAACCAACAGATGAATCTGCCTCCTTATTTAAAATACTAATGATTCTAGTGGATTTGTAGAAGAGGGAGACTACGACTTCTGGCTTGATACTTGAAGCACCCCTGCCTTCTGGTTGGATCGTGAGTCTTTTTTTTTTTGTCCTTAAACAAATTTATACATTAATATAGACAAAATTGTAAAGTTATCAATAAATAAATAAAAATTATTGATAATATCACAATTTTAAACATACACTAATGTGTGAATTTAGTCCAGGCAATGATAGATAAAAAAACAATCTTACTCATAAAATTGTCACCTGGATCCCTTATCTTGTCACAAATATTTTTGTAAAAAAGATAAATACTTGAAAAATATGGATGTAGGAAGAGAGGAAACAATTAAATACAAACGCCATGGTACCTTCTTTGTATTTTGTTTTTTTCTAATATATAAGTTTTAATTACAAAACTATTTGTTTACATAATTATGAAAGCCACACTAAATGTATAAATATCCCAAACTTTTAAGTATTTATAACAGGACAATTTCTTTTTAAAACTTACACAAAAGAGAATATTTGTTTTAGTGGTAAATTTCTTTTATTGGCTGAAACATGTGGCAGTTTATTTTAAGAAAAGGTATATTTTAGAGAGTTGCAAGTTTTGAAACATGGTGATTATTTTTGTAGAGCGAGCGAGGGTGAATGTTCATTATTATCATAGATAAATTTTCAATTCTTTTTAGTTTTCTTTAATTTAGTAAGCAAATTGAACTCCTAATAGATCAGCTATAAAAAATTTCAGGTAGGATAAATGATTTATTTGGTTAGGACTCAAAATATTATTTATTGTAGGGGTTAATTTGGGTTTTTTAAAATAATTATATCGGAATATTAAATTTTTTCTCTTCTTTAGTTTTAATCTTTCTTTTGGTATGTTTTATGAACCTGAGAAATTTGTTTAGGGTTATACCAAGGTATATTACGGATTTTGCACTGTCAAAGTGATGAGAGTGCAGTTAATGAAAATATTATTATTGATTCCTAGTCAGCACTACTATACATGGTATAGCTCATAATTGATAATTATAATTGTTCCAATAAATAAAATCAAAGAATTATAATTTTTTTTTTATTAAATATTACTTTTTGTGTTTAATTTAATTCTTTATTTGGTGGTCACCTTTTTCTTAATAACAAAAAAAATGTCCTATTATTTTCTTTTTTTTTTTAATAAACTTGTAGCCATATTTAAGGGGTAAAAAATAATTCATAACATTTCTAAATGTCTCAAAATAAAACCAGTTTTCAAAAGTGAACTAGCTTACAAGGATAAACTGCAGTTGAAGTATATGTCACACAAATAATTAACCTAAATAATATATTTTTTTCTATGTAATTTACAAGAAATAATTATTGAATCACAAATCTGTAAATATTTGGCAAACACTTTTTGAAAGAGGTTCTATTGATCATATTCAAAAAATTACTTTCTAAAATGTCAATGATATAAAATTTAATACTAGGCTTATTTTTGTTGTTTTTAATGAAAATTGAGATCTTTTTTTTTAATCGCCTTATTCCATGCCAGCTTCAGGATTATACTGTTAAAAATAGTATTGTGGCTTTTACTGCTTCTTATTTTTCTTCATATATGTTGTCCTGTAATAATTTGAGAAGAGGCAAAAGAGTATGCCAAATTCACTCACCCATATAACCAAGAAAGCGGTAAGGTAGTGGCAGGTAAATGAGTATAACACCAATATTATCAGCAAGATTACCATTTCGAGCTGAAAATTAAAAAAAAAGTTAAACAAAACATATTTCAATAGGTAAGTAAAGTAAGCTGGATTATATTTATAAGTCGGGGAAATGAGCATTTAAATAAAAATAAAATAAAACAAATATATATATAATAAAAAAAAAGTTCAAGATATTTTAAAGAAAAAGAAAAAAATAAATAATAAATTGTTTGTATATTTTAATATTTAAAAATTATTTTTAATTAAAATAAGTCAGAATTTTTAGAGTTTTAATTTAATTCTCATTTCTAAAGTATACTTTTGAAGATGACCAGGTCAAATAAAAAGATTAAATGTTAAATAGAATATGAGAATTTTAATTTTATTACATATAACATTATAGACTCTTAATCTCAGGACGGGTTTCTAGGCAATCAGAACAGTCAACTAAATTATTATCTACCTTTACAAATATAATTAAAATTCTATTTTGTACAACACAAACCTATTTATACAATCTTCTTTTGATGATGGAGGGCTTTCTTTGTCTTCCTTTTCGACAAACTAACACTTGCTGTAAACAATCTTTTAGTAAACAAACACTGACAGTTAACAAAGCATTTGTCCTCTAAAAGTTTTCACTCATCTCATTCACTGGCGATCGAAAACAAAGATTCCCTTATTCTTCTTGGATGACTCTCCGATGTCTTCTTTTTCAAGATTGGAAGACTAAATAAAAGATGGTGAGGACCTCCTCATCCAGGAAACATCATTCCCCGCCCATGTCAAAACAACGAAAACATTTCACCAACCGTGCATTTTGCAGCACAACAGTTTTAGGTTTTTGCATGTGATTTTCTTCATGAACAATATTCTTGAATTCTATTTTTTCTTAAATTTACTGCAACTAAAATTATGATGGGAAGTTAAATAAAGTTTAAAGTATTTGAATCTGGACATGGTCGCGATTCAACGAACTTTGGCGTGACACGCCCCGCCATCTTCTTTGTTTTGAATAAAGATATTTCTACTCCGTATTTGACTGAACAAAATTGGTTAGCTTTCTTTTTTGGTTTAACAAAGTAAATGAATAATATTGAAACGTTACATAACACAAAACATACGAAAAATCATTTATATATAAAAAAATAACTATTTATCCATAAAAGAGTATAATATAATATATATATATATATATATATATAGTTGACTGTATTACTTAAAATATAAAGAAGGTTTGCGGTCAAAAAAGAACAAAATCGTTTTCAATTATTTGACTCCAACCCTGACCATCTCTTACATATTTTAAAAAATTGTTGGGTTTGATGAAGATACACTAGTTCGCCCCAATCAGGTGAGTTCAGTCCCTTTTTATTTATTTATTATTTTTTACCCCCAACAGTTTTGTTCCTTTTTATTCAAAAAATAGAATAAAAAGAAACTAAAGTAGAATTAACAATTTGAGAGTAAGTTTTGAAGGTTTAATATTTTTCACCCTAAATTATATGAATCTTCTCCGGATTTTCTTTTTTATTTATTGCAAATTAATCTTCTTTAAATGACCCCTGGTGTTCAAAATTATATGAATCTTCTATTAATGAACAGTCAAGGAGAAAGTCCAAAACATTCAATCTTATTTTATTGCTAGAGTGATTCTTCTGGGACTTATTAATCCACAGTATACCAATTATACTTACAATCAGCATCATACTCATGTACTTCTTCAAATAATGATATTTCTGATCAGACGAATGATTGATACCACATAACAAGTAGTAAAAATGAAGGATGACATGAAGAGTAGAATTTAAACAAATCATTTTTATAAGTACTTCCTCTGAAACAGTAACAAAACAAAAAA
>NW_027116131.1:919644-921275 GCF_000696795.3 Halyomorpha halys | reverse complement strand
ATATGTATACCTTAAAAAATAATCAATTATATATTTTAACTCTCATTTCGACAAAAATTAGAACAACATGAAATTAACTTATGAAACAGTTCAGACAACATTATATAACAACCTCAGATTGAGAAAAACAATGAATATTTTTCTATTTAAATTTTTTTCAATTTATAATAAAAATTAATTTCAATTTGAAACTAAAGGTAAATTCAAAATATCAACATCCAAAATAAAATTCTACTCCCTATAGTTCTAAAAAAACGTAATTACAAATAAATAAATTATAAACACTAATACTTTTTTTTACTGTTTTTTCTTAAATTTTTTTAATTGTTTATTATTTGGTTGATAATTTTTGATAAGTGAGAAACATGTAGACCGTGATTCAATATTGGCTCCCTATGGCTGGCTGACCATGATTAAATATTGGCTCCCTATGGCTGTGATTAAATATTGGCTCCCTATGGCTGACCATGATTAAATATTGGCTCACCATGGCTGACAATGATTCAATATTGGCTCCCTATGGCTGGCTGACCATGATTAAATATTGGCTCCCTATGGCTGACCATGATTAAATATTGGCTCCCCATGGCTGACCATGATTCAATATTGGCTACCTATGGCTGGCTGACCATGATTAAATATTGGCTCCCTATGGCTGACCATGATTCAAAATCACATTATTATGGAATCTGGTTTACACTTATTTTTCTTACTAACTTCTCTTTACTTAATGATACAAATAACCAGGAAAAAAGTGATATATATCTTTATGTTACCCTCCTGCACATGTTTGCTCCTTTAACTTCTCCAAGTTAAATTTAAAATTATTATTCTCTAAAATCTTTTAAAATAAATTATTACCAATTTCATTAAGATTTTCTGTTAAAACTGTTGCACCAAAAATGGTGATATGGTGGAAAACATGTGGAGTCGTAACCTGGTCTGTCTTTTTCCTCAAAATGAAAAATACCTAAACATAAAAAAAAAGACCAAAATAACATATTGCTTTTTTTTATAATAGCAGCACATAGAAACATTTTTTCTATATATTTTTTATTTAACCTATACATAGCTGAAAAAACATCACAAATGACTAAACACAACTGTTGTCCAAGATTTAACAAAGGCATCCAATGGGCAGAAAAAAAATAATGTAGCCTTGCCTCAGGTGCGTAATTTTTAAATTACATATCTTTGGAAAAATTAGTTTTGGGAAAAAATTGTTAATGTAATTTTTTTTGTCTGATTTTTCAGATTCCATTACTGAAACAGTTGCAGTCAGAGGCCTTGAAAAATTTGATTTCAAATTATTTTACAAAAAACAAAATGGTTAAAAAGTAAATTTCTATTCCCAAATTACGATGAAGGATTCTTATACATTATTGACAAAACTATTAAATACACTCATTACAAACGGTTTTTCAATTTTACGCACCGTTTATGTGCAAATCGTCCGAATACGTAAAAGATTTAAGTTTCCATTCTCCTTCGTCGTAAACCAACCGACTTTCCGTCAGTTTCATTACAGTTTCATTTAATAATGTTACTCTTACCCCTGTCGATCAGACCCGCTACCTTGGACTACATCTGAACAAACGATTAACCTGGAATCCTCCCGTGTGGAGTAGCTA
>NW_027116131.1:895633-913139 GCF_000696795.3 Halyomorpha halys | reverse complement strand
CCTGTAACACTCCATTTTAACTAAGATCAAAATGTAGTATGTAATATACAGTTGTAAATTTCAATAAATATATTAAAAAAAAAAAAAAAAAAGCTTCCATTCTCTAGGAGGATGATTTCCGTTCTCAAAATTACAATTCAGGAATATTGAGTTTCAGCCTGACCCTCCGTTGTCAAAATGTTAAAAATAAATGTTAAGTAGTTAGAATTTCTGAAATAGACTCTTATTTTAGTAAAAAAAAAACTTTACAAAAAATAATTTAAATATTTTGCTACACAAATTTTATGAGTGTAGTTGCTAAGTGAGGTTATACACACCTACTCTCTGCTACTACTACAAAATACTTGTGTCAAACTATCGGGAAGTCTGGTTCTCCCATGTGTCAAGCCCAAATCCCCCCCCCCAAAAGTAAAATATATATACACATAAAAAAAAAAAAATATCGTCAAATATCAATCTGTAATATTTGTGTAAATATTTTAACTTAACTTATGTATAACCATTTATTATATTGTAGAATTAGTAACTATATTATATGAATCAATAAGGATTACTTAACTAGTGTATAACCATTTATTATATTGTGGAATTCATAAATATATTATATGAATTAATAAGGATTACAATATAATTTTCTGATCCACTAAAAGTTAGCACCTTATATGGAGCTTTTCTCGATGGTATTTTTTAATAATATAAATATTTCTAGAGCTATCGTAGCAACTGATTTTGATCTGCCTCATGAATTTACTTCCTTAGGTGGCAGCGAGTAATAAAATACATTCGTGGAACAGAAATTCTAACTTTATTTTTTGGAAATATAAATTTTGTTATTAATCCACTCTGCCTTTTTTAGATCTTTCTTCCTTCTGATACCCTCTGTCCATCCCCATGATCTGATCTACAGCGAATACCTATAGGACGGGCAACCCTCTCGGCTGTAAGTGAAAACCCCTTGAATTATACATCCGTTATAGTATCTGTTCTAAAAGCGAATTCTTTCCCTTCCCCTCACGACCGTAAGCGAACACCTTACGGAGTGGCGTGTGGAATACCTCACATCCTAAAATTTTTCATACCTGTTGTGTCTGGATATCAGAATAATTACTTATGCTAATAATCCAAATTTATTTATATTAATTCAATTTAATTGAGTTCTTAAAAACTATTATTATTAGATTATTTTTTCAAAGGCATAGCGTTTTTACAAGCTTACTAATTACCCATCTTTATAAAATATTATTAGCATTGAAATACATAATATATAAGAAAATGGTAATTGGTAGTGTAATCCTCAATACTACACAAAGAAACCTATTTATTTACATTTAATATACCCATGAATAATATTATATTACGAAATTATAATATGAAATATCCATATGTTATATATGAATACCTAATATCACCCTCTCTCTCTATATATATATATAACTGCCTTTTTTATTCCCGGCTCTTGTACTAGAAGTTTTGGGAGGAAAAGTTATAAAACAAGTTGCACAAAAAATCCGCTAGGAGCTTTTATGCATTTAACATGACTTTAAATAGGGCTGCTCAAAATCCTATACTTATAAAATTTAACATAGTAAAACATTTAACATTTAACACAACATCATGAATACCCATTATATTTATAATATTGAGAGCTTCAACACATAGCAGTACCAAGACTAATTATACACAGCATCTTGATAATCTTTTTAAATGGGATGAATAAATCGGAATACAAATCAATATTAACGTATCAAGCCAATGTTTTTCGTTTATAATTATGTTAAATGCAATAAATGAGTCATGAAAATTATATATCAATGCAGTACATGAAACACATTTAAACGACGCCCCTGCATTTCTGTGTCATATTTAGGACTAATTAATGCGCCTCTTCTAGAAAAAAGTGCTTCAATGTCTTTATTTACTATTACACCCTGCAAGAATTAATGTGAATTTTACATCGTATTTTCGTATCGTTTTCCTTTTTTTATTTTTTTAACCTGAAATTTTGTATTTCCAGACATGTGTATTTCCAAATGTTTCTTGTAGACCGAGTAGAAGTATCTCATATTTTGGCGGATCCAAATCAATGAATAAAATCCCAAAAATTCTTGCACGTCTTCCACTCCGTCCACCAATCATACCAACTCAAAAATCCTCCGATAAAAGCTGATTTCGCAATTATACTCATTTTATTCATAAAGTATAAATGATAATGTGCAAATAAAAGATTACTATTAGCATATACCAATGTTATAAGTTACTACTAAAAAAAAACTCCAAAGTTATATTAGCATAACAATTGACCTACTCCTATAACGTTATTTTATTAATCAATTCATATTATCAAATTTAAAAGGTTTTTGTATGACATTGCCAACATTAATATGATCAGTTGCATTAATCAATTTTTGTATTTGAGCTTGACACAGCTGGTATAGACTGATAGAACAATATATTAATAATGGGCTTACCGTGTCAAGTAAATCGATGGCTTTGTTGACAGCGAAGAAAAAGCAGACGGAGTAAACCTGAAAAGAAACACAGTGGTAATTAATAATGGATAATTAAATTTGAATGCAATATTTTGAGTTTTTATCTTTGTTCTTAATTTATATTTGATTTATTATTTTTTGTTTACATTGATTGACAATTAATCCTAACACTATCCTCACCACGTGTGCCGAAGGCATAACACATCTGTGCTAGTAGTTAATAATAACCCTTTGATTGCATCCCTGATTCCATGATTGCAAATGCAATATACTACCACCTCTGCAACACAGTTATAGGGAAAAGGGAGGTAGAGAAGAATGTTAAAGTGCATATCTTCTAGGCTATATCTACCTACCCTCCCTTTACGGTGGCTGGATACCACTTGATAAGCACCTAAGCAGATTTACTGCAATAGAAATGAGATACCTACGGAGAGTGGCAGGCCGAACTAGGAAGGATCGCATATGAAATGAGAGGACAAGACAGGATGTTGGAACTGTCTCCATAAAGGATACCATTGAAAAGAGACAACTCAGATGGTTTGGACATCTCTGTCGGATGAGTGATGACAGGGACCCAAGAAAATATTTTGAGGCCAGACCAACAGGAAAATGCCCAAGAGGGAGACCCAGAATGCAATGGAAGGACTACATCTCCAGAGTGGGAGAGAAAAGAGGGAAAAACTGGGATGGCATGAGGGTCCTGGCTCGAGATCGAGAGGCTTTGTTTGCTTGGACAGAGGCACCACTACCCTAGAAGAATGGTCCCGAAATTGAAGGATAAAAATAAGCCCCAACAAATCCCATCAAATTACTTTTACTCTTCGTCGTAAACCTACCGACTGCCCTACAGTATATTTTAATAATGTTGCCCATACCCCTGTAGAACAGATCCGCTACCTCAGACTATATACACAAGACTGAAAAGAGAAGAAACATTACGTCGATTCCGACTATTACAGCACTTACTGGACAAACGGTCTAAACTTCCAATTCATTACAAAAGACTGATATACACAACTATAATAAGGCCTGGACATATGGAGTTTAGCTTAGGAGCTTCACTAAACCTTCGAATTCCTTACAATCCAAAATCCTTCGTAAAATTCTCAATGTTCAAAGACCTTAGTGTTCCCTATGTAACCGATCTAGCCCGAACCAGACATCATTCCTTCCATTATAACTCCCTAAACACCCATACCCACCTTGCTTCATCGAATGGAGAGTGCTACCAATGGATAGTTTCCCTACACGCCTGTTTCACTCCATTATAAACTTACATCAAATTTAATGAATGAATAATTATATACAGTTGGAAATATCAATAAAGAATCATGTAGAATAACCCCTCCCCCTCTTGTAAGTCACAAATTATAAGATAAAAAGAAGTCTACCAAGATGTCTCGGAGTTCGTGTGCAAGAAGCATACCAAAAGGAAACGCTCTCATGACGTCACCTCTCGATTAAACAGGAGGAAGTATTATTTGTATCACACATTTATTCACACTAACAGTATTAGTAATGATTCTCTGCAAAACTAATTTCATTAGAGTGGAGTAAGAGCGGTAGTGCCAGGCCAAAACAATAATACATTTTCCACCAAATTTCTATTAATGGAGGTACAAGGTACAAGGCACAAGGTATATAATATAATGAACGAAATAAAAATAGATACTTTATAAAATCCAACACCCGTTTCAAAAATACAGTTGGCACCTATTAAAATTTACACTAACAAACCATTGTTAATTACCTCATCTGCAACATTCGTACACATATTCGCTGATGTTACTGGATAACAAACGTTCGACCAGAAGGAGTACATTTCTATACCCAAAAGTGAGTAGCACTGAAACATACATTTAAATGTTTTAAAATTAAAAAACAAAAATAGTGTATTATATAAAATTTATATTTTATTAAAAAGACAGTTTTACTGATAAGTATTTCGGTTTATTGATCATTTTTGGAGGCATTTGCTGATCAAATGCAAGAATCAGAACTACCTGATAACAAGATTGCTCGACTACCAGCGCCGGATTTACCATCACGGACTACTTCTGGTCCGTTAAACAAATTAGAAGCAGAGTAAAATAACAAGTTTGAAAAGTTTATTTTAATTTCAAACCAATATTAGTGGTAGCTGGAGTGAGAGCTCATGGGTAAGGCAATGGACTACTAACTCTAAGGACGGGGACCCGGCTACGGCAGATGATTATACGTTACTTGTAGCGGTTGAGTCAGCCCTGTGGGTTCTGGAGCTCTCCGGTTGGTCTAGTAACCGTACTTTCTTACAAGGTACTGCACCCTTGGCCTTTCATGGGTTGTAGCAGTAAAGATTTAATTTTTTTTCGTTTTTAATTTCACCCTTAAAACAGCATTAAGTCTAAATGATAGTAATGTAGGTGCTATAAAAGATTTTTTAGGAGTGAAACAGAGTTCATATTCGTTATTAGCACCTCAAGAAGCACTTTCCCTTACTGTATAGTCCATATATTGGTAAATGAAAGGAAGAATGACATAAGCAGTGATCTGGGCACAGAGCACGGCCCCAGTGCTCTTCATCATTAAGGTTCAAATCCGGTCCTGCTAATCCAACGATGATCCTCAAATAAAGATTCCGAAACAAATTTGTATTTTACTTTATTTACCAGTGTAGTAAATAATTAATTTTAAATATGAGAAAGTGTGTAATGGTTTGTTTTACGATTGTCATATTGTTTTTTCTTGCATTAGGCTTAAATAACTCTGAGCTCAAATCATTTTGAGGAAGATGATTTGGGAATCATCAGAAAGATCTGGTAGGATCTTATTCTACAATATAATATACAATGAAATTTAGCAGTTTTATCTAGGTTGCCTTACCATATAGGACAAATAACTGTTCATTAGGATCTGCCCTATGGTGTAGATTAACATAGGAATCCTCAATGAGAATGGTTCTCTGTCTTTCATCAACCATGGTCCGAAGAACTTGCAGAAGGCGATGTAGCATCCAAGTATTACAGCTGTAATTTCAGGAGTGAAGGAAACTTCCCTATTAACTACCACACTCGTACTATTACTATTAAAAGACATGCTGAAACACAAGTTACATGTAATATCAAGAAATTGTAGATGTAATAGAACTAATTCTAGGCATTAATTTGAGAACGGTAACGAGAGGGAGAGAGAGACGGAGAGAGAGAGAGAGGGTGAGAGAGAGGTGTCTCAGCATCTCCAAAAACATATTAAGGGACCCCAATATGCTAGAAAGCCGAAAAAGATAAATCGATACGCAGCCGCACGATCACAAATTCTTTTTATTTTCATTTTCAGGTCACCCGAAATCTTATAAAGGTATCAGCTGTCCCTCAAGGTTCTATCCTGGTCTCACTTCTGTCACCTCATATTCACAAACGAATTACCGACAAACGACAACATACTAACTGTGACGTATGCCGATGACACTGCTATAATTTCGAGAAATACAGACCCTTTACAGGCCACACTAACACTCATACGTATTCTAAACAATATACAGACATGGTACACACGATGAAAAATTAAGATAAACCACGATAAGTTACAACATGTCAAATTTACTCTACGACACAAAACATGCCCTTCATTTTATATTGACAATCATCCTATACCACAAACAAACACGGTAACTTATTCAGGACATAGTTATGATAGAAGGTTGACATGGGGCCCACACGTCAAGACAAAACGTAAAACGCTAAATTTCCGACTGAGACAATTACATTCCATATTACACAGACGTTCTAAATTATCCCTTAGACAAGAACTTGACGTATACAATTACCTACTAAAATCCATATGGACTTACGCCTGACAAATTTATGGACTTGCAAAAAGACACAGATTCAGAAAATACAAACTTTTCAATCGCAATTTTTAAGACTGGCAACGAACTCACAACTCTACGTTTCACGTTATACATACCAACTGTAATGGATCGCAACAATATGTCATGACTCGGCGTAGGCTGAAGAGGAGTTGGATGCGGGACCTCCTAGGGTAATAAAATAATTTACTTAACCTCAGGAGGTTAAGTAATTTACTGCCTCCTCATGCTATGCCTAAATAGTACAGCTCATTTGCTGATTGTAAATAGATGTACAGGTGAAATTAAAAAAAAATGTAACGATAAAAAAAAATTTAAATACACGAAGCAATCAATTGTAATAAGATCAATTTTTATTTATCCATTAATTGTTTATTATACATAGATACATGTGAGATTGTATGATTTTGATTTTTTCTGGGATTACCTGTCATAAACGAATGCCGCTAATTAAAAATTATTTATATCCAACACGAGATGTACGATGGACTGGAATTAGAAATTTACTGCTATTTTTTTTAACTATAATTGAAGGAGCTATAAAGTTTTCAAAAACCTCTCAAAAAAGTACTCGGTACAGTTTGAAATTTGGTTACAACTGAAAAATATCTACAACTGAATAGGTATGAGACAGTAAAACCACGTTAAAAAATTCTTTAGTTGCTTAATAGTAATGTATCTAATTTTGCTAATAATGTGCACACCCCCGGAAGTTAATTTTGAACCAGAAAAACCTGAACCGTTCACTCATTTTGAAAACATGTCGATGTCTCGGGAAATTATAAACGTAAAAGCACTCAAATAAAAACTTGTTAATTTCCAATTAAAAATTAATTTACATACTGAATAAAACACAGAGAAGTTATGAATGGTTTATGAATCCATAAATCCATAATCCATAAATCCATGAATTCATTTTTTATGAATGGTTTTACAAATCCAATTGTCCTTCAAATTTTTTCACACGTCTAATTTCCCTGTTCCTCAAATTATAGCACCCAGAAAATATCTCCAGTTGGCCTTAACATAAATCAACTCGGGTCGAAAGGTCATTTGGTTAATTTAGTCAATTATTTTCTGATTTTATTTTTAGTTGTTTTAACTACTAGAGTTTAATATAAAATAATGATTTTATATTAATTATCGGTTTTATTACATCAATTAGTGATTAATTAAGAATTACTAGAGACAGTGATAACTAACCCGTACTATTTTAAACACTTTGTTATATTAGCCAATAATATATCGCCGGTCCAAAGTCACCTATTTGTAAACTTCGTTAATAATTAAACATATAGAATAGTAATTAGATTCATAAATCAGTGCTTATCTTATATCAGCTATCGTATTTCAAAAACTTTTTTTCAGAAATTTGAAGATAACCCAATTAGGCTAAGGACCAATTATATTATATTTGCAAAAAAAAAAAAGTACAAAAATGTAAAAAAAGGTTTAGAATGGATAACAAACGGCGTGCTGCAATGCATATTCGTAGTTATTATCGGATTTTGAGGTTACAATCGATTTTTTTTCTGTTGTAAAAAAAATATAATTATAATATATAACAATAAATATTGTTGTGATAAATTATAATAAACAATGTTGACTGTGATTAAAAGTTAATTTTTGATTTAATGTGAAGAATTGACAAAATAGGTAATTAGAAATAAGGTTGGGATTGCTTATTAATAAAATTATATGATTCCCTAATGTTTTAATGTCTCACTGGGTAATTGTAGACTGAAATTAAAGACATGGACAGAATAGTCTGCATAATGTTTTTTTTTTTTAATTGATGCGGTTCTAAAATTGTATTAATGTATGATAATTTATTAATAATATTGTTATTTGTTTAAAATGTTAAAAATCATATGTATAATAAAAGCTGTTTGTGATAGATTGTCCTTGAGGATGGCCGAATTGACCGAAACGTTGGACTTATAAAGAAACACAAATTGTTTTGAGGCTATTTTTTTTTTTTTTTTTTTTCGAACCCTCTAAAACAGAAATAAAAATGAATTAGTAAGTGCATTACTGTGAAAAAAGAAAAAGTAATTCGTGTTGTGTCTTACCTTTTACTACCTTTGGTATTTTAAGGTTACCTGTTATATTTAATTTTACATATGAGCTATCCATTCAAGGAGCTATTTTGAGTCCGGAGGTGAGGGGCCTCCTCGTGTTGTATCGCATATAAGATAAAAAATAAAAATAAAAATAATAAATACGATAGATAATGGTGAAATAATAAGAGAAACAGTCAGAAATTGAAAAGAAGTGTGAGGGAGGGGGTTGGGGTGCATCAGAAGATGGAGCTATGAGGTGATGTTAATAGGGTTTTTGGAACCTTTCCTGCCCTGCCACCTCGCAGGAAGGGGGGATGGGGTGATAGACTGGAATACTGGATTGAAGGAAGCAGGGAGACTGTCGAAGAATTTAATGTGTCTCCGTGTGTTTTGAGGCTAAAATTAGATAAAATTTATTTATGGATGGCTGGACGAAGTGGGGGAGGATTCAAAGCTTTTAAATATTGAAAGATGGAAAGGGAAAGCAAAAGACCGTGTAGATTGGTTGGCTGTGGTGGGGTAGGTCCGGGATCTTGAAGGCAGAGCAGGGCCACAATAATTATAATAATAATCACCAAAAGAAGTTTCATTTGAATCAGTGATCCCACGTACCTAAAAAAATACAAACCTTAGCTGAAGTTGAGGTCCGGATGGTTCGGTGAGTTGTGTGAGACTAGCTTTCGCAATATTAGTAGAGTTGGAAGAAGAAGCGTGTACAATATTCACTGAATAATACACTCCGTGATTCATATGAAAAGCACAAGGTTTTTCGATTATATTTGAATAATTAAAATTGAAAAATTAAGCGTGCATAATGAAGTAAACTGAACAGTATGCAAGATTACATAAAAGGGAAAAGATCCTTTAACGTAGGGAGAACTCTACACTTACTCCCGACAGAATAAATCAAGAATAATAAATAATGATTCAGTAAATCTTTTTTTTTAATAAATGGTATATATTAGTAATTATATTATGGGGAGCTGGTGCACGTTTCGAAGGGGTAATTTCTTGACTTGCCACTAGAGCGCAAAACAAGCGCTGTTAGTTCAGACGGTGTTTGCTAGATAGCAGCACCAACGGTGATTACGTTACCTGTGGTGGGGGATTTGAATTTTCAGCTCGACCTACCCTTAACCACTCTCGTTTAAATATGCGAATCAAGATGAGGAGGTCCCTCACCTCCGGATTTTAAAAATAGGACCATTTAGATAGAATGGATATTTCACAAGTAATAAATAAACATTACAGGTCACCTTAAAATACCAAAGGTAAAAGTAATACCCAACACGATTTATTCCTTTTTCACAATAAAGCATTCACAAATTACCTGTTTTTTTTTGGTTTCTGAGGGATCGGAGAAAAAAAAAACCACTCTCGTGATCGGTCAGGTGACTATTAGACCACACCCTATTATTAATCACGTGAACGTTAAGCCACCATTTTGTACTTTGTTTATCTCCACAACCATTGACGGATGAGGTACCCACTTTTTATACTATAACCAGGGTCTGAGTTTGCCCGACCACCATTTTGATTTGTCTGCTGTTTGAGAGACTTACAAGTTTGGCAGAGGCTGAGTGTACCCGGCCGCCATTTGATGATGAGTATCTCGCGACCAATTTATTTTCGTTCACCCATTCCGTTGGCCACCAATTTATTACGAGGATCTCGCGATCCTCTTCTTTTCGTTTGCCGCCATTTTGTTGCGAATCTCGCGAACAAAACAAAATCGGACTTTGACCTGCAGAGCCTTTAAACAATGATAAGTAAGATTTTTTAATGATCCTTAATCTTTTAATCATTTTGACTTTAATCCCCTTTGTGCTTTTAGTATTTGAAGTGGTTAAACCTAAAATAGAAATCAGTGTGTAGTTGAAGGAAATAATGTAATTGTTATATAATAAAAAAAAATGATTTTTGTAGGTGGTATCCTTGAAAATGGCCTGAGGGTCGAAACGTTGGAAAAAGTTTAAGGAATAAAGGTTGAGAGAAAAAAAAGGATCAAATTTGTTTAAATTAAGAATAAAATATAAACTTTATCTTCTAATCCCTTCGATGAAGTCAATAAGGAACTTTGAACTTGTATAATAAACAAACTGAGAGATAAATAGATCCATTACTAAGTAGGACTTTTTAATCTCTCTTATCTTTTGATACTCCTGATTTTGAACTATAATACTTTCTATTTTAGTTTCTTCAGCAGATATCAACAAAGCACCATTTAATTCCCTAAGGATTCAATTTTGAACAGACAATACCTAAAACATAAACACAAATATTGGTCTCGGTTATCATCTTTACCAGTTAATTCTTTCGGTGGAAGTGAAGAAACTTAGAACCACTAAAAAATTACATATAGGAGTAGGATAAGTGATGTCATTATGATCAGCTAATAGAATTTCCTATACAATTGTTAATAATTTTTTAATTACCTTTTACCTGCTTTATTTACTGCAACCTTCCCAGCTGTTACGCAACCTCCATCAATCCAATGAAATACTTACGATATAGACGCGGAGGGTGCTTGGTCTCCTTTTTTTATTTCTTTTGTTTACTCCTATCACTTATCAAAGGGTCATTTTATACATTATAACCTTTCTCCTCCATTTTGTTTTTCAAGCAACTTGAGGGAATTGAGCTTCTGAAAGCAGCTGATTGAGCTCGCTCGCCATTTTGTTTTTCTGGTGTTTCTAATACTTGTGGGTTTTCATGGGGCTGAGTGTGCCCGGACGCCATATTGTAGTTTTTTGTTTACGCCCACCACCTATCAAAGGGTTAGGTAACCACTTTTTATATTATAATCTCCAACCGCCATTTGGGTTTTTCTGCTGTTTAGGATCCTTTTCTTTTCGTTCGCCGCTATTTTCGTTTCGAGAGTCTTTTAAGAAAAACTTCTTAATCTCTCTTATCTTTTTATCCTTTCGACTTTGAACTTTGTTGTATTGTCTTTGTCTTTTCTTTGCCGCCATTTGTTTCTACTGTTTGGGAGGCTTGAGGTTTTGATAAGAACTGAGTTCTTTTGTAATCCATTATAAAAGGTCAGATAACCATTTTTTTATATTATAACCTTCCTCCGTTATTTTGCTTCTCTTGCAACTTGAGACTTTAAATTTTTCCATGGGCTGACCACTTATCAAATGGTCAGGTAATTACTTTTTATACAATAACTTTCTCTACCATTTTGTTTTTTCTTGCAAATTGAGAGATTTAAGGATTTGAAAGGAGCTGAGTTTCCCCAGTCGCCATTTTGTTTTTCTAGTGTTTCAAATACTTGTGGGTATTCATGGGGCTGAATGCGCCCGGTCGCCATTTTGTTTTTTCAAATGTTTCAAATACTTTTGAGTATTTATGGGGGCTGAGTGTGCCCGGACGCCATATTGGATTTTTTGTTTACCTCCAGCACCTATCAAAGACTTTTTATATTTTAACCTCCTACCCGTCATTTTGGTTTTCTGCTGTTTGAGAGACTTAAGGTTTCGGTAGAGGCTGAGTGAGGCCGACCACCATTTTAATTTTTCTGCTGTTTAAGAAACTTACGGTTTGGTGGACGCTGAGTGTGCCCGGACACCATTTTGTATTTTGCTCACCGCATTGAATGTAAATAAATACTTAGTTCCTTTGTGTAGCTTTCAGGATCACGTTACCCTATACCACTCCCTAATATATCATATATTTCAACGGTAATATGTATACTTGGAAAGGGTAATATAATAATAATAGTTACAAGGACTCAAATAATTTGAATTAATAAAAATACATTTGGATAATTACTCTAGTAATTATCCTGGCATCCTTAATATGATATATAGAAGTACATATATGCCATATGGTAGTATTGATCTTTTTTTCAGGTCTCAGGAGCGACGGAGTTTACAGAATAAGGTATCAAAAGACAGTGAATTTTACAGAGAAACGACGAATCTCAATTCTCAATCAACTTTAATAAATACTTGGAGGAAGATAGTCATATGTTTCACCTCACTTAGCAGGGCTTCGTCAGGAATGATAAGAATGAAGTTCTGCAACCAGCTCTAGCAGAACTTAATTCTTATCAGCCCTGCAAAGTGGAGCGAAAAGTTGGTAACAATTAATAATTTTCTTTTACTATTTTGATACTTTTATTGACCACCGCCCGGAATATCTTCCTCCAATCTACTTTATACGATCAACTATCTTCCTCCAATTTTAATAAAAGTTATTAAGCGTGACATTTAATAGGTACCTAACCTTCTCCAATCACGTCAGGGAAAGGTTGAAGATCACCGAACAGAAATCCCATAGGCTGTATCACCTGCTCACTTCACCACAGATCTCTTTCTGACTGAAGCTGCAGATATATAAGACTATTATTCGTCCGACCTCTTCCAAACAACACTAGAAAAACTTAAAAGCTACCAGAACTCCATCTTTCGACGGATCGTCCCAGGCACCACACTGCAGAGGGCCAGGAACAGTGCCATCCACCAAGAACTCCGGCGTCCCTCTGTTCCGGAATTCATAGGCCGACGGCACATCAAGTTCTTTAATGGGCTAAAGGCCTGTGCAAACCCACTTTTCCGGCAGATTGCCCCTCCACCAAGACCTGGGAGGTGGCAAGGCACTGTTCCCGTGGTCGACGTGCTTGTCCCTGGGAAGGAGTTCAGACCCAGTCTAAACCCAGCCATCCATCACTAGTAGAGAGGTCCATTCCCACTCGTGACAATGCAGACACAGTGCTCTCCTACATACAGCGGATCCCACAACCTACCTTACAATGTGCTTCAGGCATAGAAAGGACATTTATGTTCGTTATTTTTGTATCCATATGTTTTTGTCGAAATAATAAAAATTAATAGAAGGGTGAAAAAAATAAAAGTGTTTTGTCAAAAACTATTGACAGAGGTAACTTGACGGAGCGTATGAATAGCCCTATGGAACGTATAATGAACTGTTTTTGAGATAGCACACGAATTAGGAATGGTTCAAATCTCATCCTCATAATGAATAAAAGTGCTCTTTCTTATTTAATACATCATAAACGACATTTCGGGGCTGTAACCCCATCTCAGTTATCTTAAGATGATAACACAGGTATATTTTATTTATATATTTTGAATTTGTTTAAAGATATCTGATCATAAGGTTACAGCCCCGAAACCTTGTTTATCATACATTAAATATAGAAATTTAAATAAGGAAGAGTACTTTCCTTCACTAAATCTAATTATTATTATATAATGGTGTTTTTTTACTACATTATTTTTTATCATATTACATTATGGTATATATTACATACCAAACCGGGGTGCCTCAAACAAAATATTATAAAGGAAATGAAAAAAATTTAAAATATTAAATATACAGTATATACTCAGCATATTCATTGCATAGTATTTTCTTATTTTTTGACATACTTAACCCCTCTAGGGTTAATTGTGCCGATTTTTTTTTCTTTTTTACTGTTACAAGAGTGCCTTGAATTATGTTTAAAACAACAAAAATAACTTTATGCCGCTAATAACTTTAGGATTTTCCACAAAGAAAAAGTGTGGGAACCGCTGTTTTAGATTACCTGGCTAAAGTCTCATAAATACGTACTCTGCTTTTTTGTTATTATGTAACACATGTAGCAAGAATCGGGAAAACATATCCTGAGAAAATAAAATTGTTATGGAACAAATAGACAAAGAATGTAGAAAAATGTTTATTCATAATTTAACTTTCATCTATTTTTATTACCTTTGAATCAGTTGACTATAGTTTCATATAGAGGGATTAGAAAAATAATTTAATCAACCAACACAATGAAAATGTACTTACTAATGTATGCATATTTAATGTGTGCTTTATACTTTGCATTATTACTTAATGAACTAAACTACTTGTATGTAAATGAGTCAATGGTCCAAAGCATTCACTTTAAAATATCATAGAGTCCAATCTATACTATTGACAATCGACTAGGAATTGTTTATTTATTCTCTGAATGATACTGGTAGCAGTAGGAAAATCTATTTCTCTATCAACTAGTTTGGACAACAATGGCTGGGCTCTGCATAACAGAACTCGTAATCTCCAGAACTTTGCTCCTCAATCTTTATTTACTTTCTATAATTTCTATGAGAAGACGGATGAAAGTTCGTTCAGTGAAAAACATAAATAAGGAAAAACCTTTTCAATTAGAATTTCAGAATTCCCTCATGGCTAAGATAACAACCATAAGGAATAAAACAAAATACAGAATAACTAGAACATAACAGATAATATAGATATATATGGCGTATTGAAAGAAAATGCAAAGTCTGTGTATTATAAAAAGATAAATGCAGCAAGAGAATAAGAAATATTTAAATCATGAGAGAGGGAAACTAAAAATAATATACATATGAAAATCTAGAAAGTAATTTTTTTTTTTCCAGCGGTTTGGACTTGAAGGACCTTGGCCTCCTCTACAATTTTTCTCCAGTAATCACGGTCCGCTCCTTTTTTATGTCTCTCACCCAGTGACTTCAAGTCTTCTAGGACTGGCTCTTCCCATTTTCCTTCTGGACGTCCTTCCATTATTTGTTTTGGGAGTCTTTTTGTGATCCATGCGATAAACATGGAACATGGAATGCACCAATCTACACCTAAGGTTTTTTCAAGAAATTATAAAGCAAAAAACTTTATGTTAATTCAAAACACTTTAAAATTCAAAACATTTTATTTATGTAAAGTAGTCAATCGGATTTCGGTGGAAAAAGGGCTGATATGAAATTTAATATAGATTCAAAACATTCTCTATTTTCTTTTACCTGATGCTGTCGCTATATGAACTCTAGTGATGCGCTGGGATCTTTTGAGCTCTGCTCTACCCCTCACAGGTGGGGGATAGATTGGGCTCAGGGATCCTCGGGTCAATTGTGTAAATATTGTATATTAGAGTGTAAATGTGACTAGAGACTATATTATTTTATCATTATGTTATTTTATTTATTTTTCATACAGATAGTTTGATTATGTTCATTCTTCTGTTTGTATATATTTTAAGTTTTTTTTTTTGTTTTTTTATTAATTTATTTTAGTATGTATGAGATCATTCATCACTATTACCTATTGCCCACAATTGTGAGACAGATTGTAATATCTATCAATAAATAAAAAGTAGTAGTATTGTAAAAAAAAAAAAAATTGAACTCTAATCCATATCCAAGATAGATAATGCACGCATGTAATTATTCCAGTCTACAATAGTTTTATTCGATAAATCAAGCTGCTTTTCACAAAATTTAACCGATGTCAGCTCCTCGCACCTGCAGTATATGAATCTTAAAGCTGAACAAAATGGAATTCTGCTCAACCCAAACCAGGTGTCTTTTTTAAGTCCCACTTCCTGATCACACTGTCATAAATTTCCAAAAATTTGACCTGAGTTTCAGGTCATCATCAGGGCTATAGAACAAAAGAGATAACAACAACATTTAGAGAAACATACAATTTAAAAGGAATAGTATACAAATAAATTTAGAATTATACAAAATATTGAATTAAATCATAAATGATAAAAAATTGATAACTGATAATTGAATTGTACAAAATTTTAATTGATGGATAATCTTGGAATGGTATGGTAGTGGATTGAAAACAGTGACAGATGAAATATAATATCATGTAGGCATAAAATAAATAAATATGGTTTTGTTTATTTATGTTGTTCTTTGCTGACCGCACCCCCCGACAAACTTCTCCAATCTACGGTCAACTATCTACACCTCTTTATATTATTTTCGTTTTATTCCCTCTCTCATAATTTAAATACTAATTATTTTCATATTGCTTTTACCTTTTTATAATACATAGACTACATTTTATTTTAATTATACTAATATATCTGTCATTTTCAAGTTATTCTGTACTTCACTTAATTCGTCCTAGTTGTTATCTTGTTTTGTTTTTTTTGTCAGCCCTAATGAAAGCTCTTGGTACTTATTAAATCAATTTTTATTTATTGGCGTTCTTCATTGACCGCATCCCCAACCATCTCCTCTTTGTATTATGTACACAATCAACTATTTATGCATACACTCTGTAATATTCAAGATTTATTTAAAATAAATTAAAAAGTTTTTATTTTATTCTCAGATCTATGATATAGCTTTGAAGATCACAAGGTTAAATAAAAAGATCAATTACTAAATAGAGAATTTTATTTGAAATTATATATAATATTGTGCACGCTTAAACTCAAGGCAGGTTTTCCAGAAAATCAGAACAAAGACACTTAACTAAATTAACGACTATTTTTACAAATATAATTAAATTCTGTGTTGTGCAACACTAAACAATTAAATAATCTTCTTTAATGATGGTTCTCGAAGTCTTCTGTCTCAAAAAACACTAACTAACTGTAAACAAAGCATTGGTCCTCTACTCTTTTCAGTACATATCCAATCTCTCGGCGATCCAAACAAACAGTGCTTCACTTTCTTTAATGATATAACCTTCTTGGATGTCCGCTGACTCTTGATGTCTTCTTTTTTTAGGTATCTACCACCGACAATGATGGTCCGCACCACCTCTTCCTGGAGACGTCTTCATTTCTCGGACACGTCCAATACACCCCTCGTCCGAACAAACAGTGAACTAAACAAAAAGTTCCCTGCCTTTATGCTCTATGCAAACATCGATTGCAGCACATCAGTTTTGAGCTTTTGCTTATGATTTTCTTTATGAATACTATTTTTAACACTTATTATCGACTTATATTTTTTTCTTAAATCTACTGTAATTATACCCATGATAGGAAGATAAATAAAGTTGAAAATATTTGAATCTGCTCAACATGGCAGCGATCCTACCGATTTTAGAATGGTTCCGCCATCTTGGCTTTATTAACGATGTTTTCCACTCCATATTTGACTGAAAAAAATTGTTTAGCTTGGTTTTTTTATTCAATACAACAAATAAACAATACTGAAACGATACATAAAATAAAACATACTAAAAACCATTTAAATATATAAAACTTGCATCCTCTTCCATTCCTGAAAACCTCCGAGGCGCCTGAAAAGAAGATGGCCACGAGACCAGCTAATGTAAAATGTCATTAGAGTGCTACCAATGGGTAGTTTCTCTACACGCCT
>NW_027116131.1:893251-895489 GCF_000696795.3 Halyomorpha halys | reverse complement strand
AAAATAAATATTTACTCAAAAAGAGGATATTACAATTCATACTATAAGTGTATCCTAAATTTATGTGTTTTAATAATAATATGCTTTTGTTTTGATTATATAAAACTAATGTTTCTTTCCTGTTTGAGATTAATATTCATTCAATTTTTTTATATTGATTTTATTCAACTTTACTGAATGCATAAGACATTATTTGTTTGTTCATGTCGAGGACAGTTGTGTTTATTATTTCCTTCTATTGTTTAATATGTTTCACTTTATCATTTAATTCCATTCATCATTTTCCAGCAACCTACTTGTAGTTCACAGAATAAAATTAATTATTTATATTAAACAAAACATAGAATAAATTTAATTAACAGGAATACATATATACTAAATTAATTTTCACTTTTACGTTGTTTTTGTTGAACGCTTGTTTTTGTTGAACAACTACCGACTGACTGACCGTTACAAACGGTACAGTCCATATATTCACAGTTCGCCATAGAGCAAAATACATTTTGCTTATTGTATACATACAATAAAAAATGAATTTTTACATCTCACTTTAACACACTCTCTTAAATATTCATTTTACTTTGTTCTAGAGAAAAAGTATCAGATCCACAGATCCACGGTTATTTGTTATTTTATCCGCATACAACAAATTTATACTGAGATCTGGGATGTACATCACGTCTTTCAGTTGACACTTGTCACTTTTTGAACAACCGACCATCTTGGTTGTCATGGATGCACAGTTTTAAGCAAGACATACCTAAGCATCAATAGATTGTCCCTGCGACTTATATTGTTGGTCATATGTCTTGTGGAACTTGATTCTAAGACCCATTCAGTTGAAAATTTACTGTAGCTTTCAGTAAGGAAAGAAGCTGCTGACGTTTTCACTTTGTTTTTACTAAAGAAGCAGTCCTTCTCTCGGTGAATTGTTTTTTTGCATTTACACAGAGTTTATCTTGGTTGAGCAGTCTTTACTCAGATGTCCTTCTTCAGAGCAAGAAAAAAGATTTCCTCTGTTTAGAAGTAGCTCTCCAATATCTTTTTACACAAGCTATAAAAGCAAAAGGAATTTCTTTTTTCTTCAGTAGTATTTGAAGAGCGTCTTAAGATATTAATGATGTAAATATTAATACTGAACTTACTTTTAGTATTTTAAATGAAAATTGAAGCTATTTTTAAAAAAAATCAACTTATTCCCAGCTAAATACTCGAGTACACCATTGAAGATAGTATTATGGCATTTACTGGTTCTTATTTTTCTTCATGAATTTGTTCCTGTAAAAATGTATGAAGAGGACAAGAAGTATGCACAATTCACCCACCCATACAGGTAGGGCAATTGCAGCTAGCCAAGAATACCACTAATAATGTCAGCCCCATTACCTGTTCAATCTGAAATTTAATAATAAAATGAGATAAGAAATAAATTAAACATTCTTAAGTACATATGTAAGCAAGTAATATTGCTATCACAATCATGAAAAAGTTATTGAAATGAATTTCAATCATTCTGAAAATAGTTGACTGTATGATGTAGATTGTAGAAAGATAGTCAATAAAGGTCTCAAAATTGTAAAAGAAAACTATTTATTGTTAGCCAACATTTCACCCCACTTTCAGTTGTCATCTTTGTTTCAATCTGACAGCCCTGCAAAGTGGGACAAAATGTTGATTAACAATAATTAAATATTTAAATAGTTTTCTTTTACTATTTTGATACCTTTATTGACCGCCACCGGAACTATCTTCCTAATTTTAAAAGTAATTTAAAAAATACTAACAAAACAAAAAAACATACCGTAATTAAAAATGTGCATGTATTTTAAATAAAATGAAAAAGAACAAAGTTCCAAAAATCAAGTTTGTACAATCTACACTGGTTTTTACTTTTAATGTAAAATTCTTTCTGGAATATCTTTAATTGTTTGGCATCACTAAACCTTTGATAGCAGTTATTCCATTTGTGCTCATGAACACGTGAACCCAAAAGATAAAAAATATTAATTTTATATTGGGAAAATTAACAGAAACAAGATGGCTTCATTTTGAAAGACGCAACAGGGCACTACTGGTGCAGTTATCCTCCAGATCTGTGTAGCAGGCTAATTAGGTAGGATGGTGCTTTTTTAAGAGAATAATGTCTCTTATTTTCTTCTCTTCAGTCCTGTTACATTTTCTGTCATGATCAATAGTGTTTATAGAAATGAAAGTAAAAAATAATTATTTTATTTATAA
>NW_027116131.1:882884-893171 GCF_000696795.3 Halyomorpha halys | reverse complement strand
AAATTTGATGTTTTATAATCTGATTTTGAAGAATTATAGGAGTATTATTTGTTAAATCATTTTATAAATGTAAGTCCTAGTTGTTATTACTCATGAACCCTTTCCAGGTAAGGCTGAAAGAAGAAGGAAACCAATACAAGAAATATGTCTGGAAGATTAAGGGAACTCTTGAGAAAAGGTACAAAACATAAATCAAATGAAACTGGCAAACAAAAAGTTCACTGGAATTTCATGATATCAGAGAGCAAAAACAAAAACCTAAAAATAATAAAATGCACCTTAGTATGAAAGTTCCATCCCAGTAACACTCGAAATATGTTATGAGGTCAGAAAGATACCAATAGATACCACCAGACCTGAATCAATTATTAAATATTATTACCTGATATCACTATCTCATTACTTCCTTTATTATTTATTATTCACTGCTTTCCATTTCATTTACTCATTGGAGACATTTCAGACAACTGTTTAACATCTAGTCCAGTCTATAATTATATTAGATCTTATCAATCCTTTACATTCATTTCTATATCTACATAATTTATAACTATATCACACACTGCATAACAATCATTTCCAGAAATGAAAAATGCCTAATATCAATATATTTTTAATTAATTACTTTAATTTATTGTATATTCTTTATCATCCCTTTAAGGATTTGTCTCGATATTAAAAAATTGTCATCATCCTTAAAGTAATGCTACATCATATTATTTAACAAAATGTAATTTTTATTTAAACGATTTCATTCTCAAATTATACCTTTATGTATATATCCATCTACTTGTCCCTCTCTTTAATTAGACTGTTGAACTTTTATTTATTTGAGAAGGTTTAGTCTAATTCCACCCCTATTTGTTTTGGCCACACTGATTATTGTTTTATATCATTTTTTGATGATTTTTAATGAGATGTCAATATGGTGTTTTCCTATTCCTTTTATGTCCATCTTGATATTTACAATATTTCTGTTCAAAATTCCTACTTAAGTTGAAATAACTTATTTTACAGTGCCTATCAGAAAGAAAATATATGTAACTATAATATTAGAATAAAGAAACAAAATATAAAGTTAAGTTAGACAAAAGAAGTGAATAGAAAACTTAACAATTATAATATCTGGTGAACATAACTAATAATGTGGATAAGGAAAATTAAGAAAAGAATAGGGAAGGAGAAAAGAAGAATAGGAAAAAAAAAGAAAAAGAAGGATAGGAAAAAAGAGAATAAAGCATAAAACGCACCTGCTAGTAGCAAATCAGAGAGCCAAGTAAGCTCAGCACTGCGAGACTCAGAGTTAAAAAATACATTATGAAGATGACGAGATTATTGGGGGGTGGGGAAACGTTACAAGTGGTAAAAAATAAAAAATAAAAAGTAGAAAATATTTAAAATTATTTTAAAGAGGAAAGCGTGTAAGAAGGCAACAACAAATAGTTTTAGAAAATGTTAAAAATATGTTACAAGTAATTTGGATATTTAAAAACTGTTAAAACGAGGAAAACGTATAAGAGGGTCCTTGCTACTGCATCACATCTACAGTCCCATCATCTTGCAGAAAGGGAACTATCAATCTCAGTTTATAGAAATACTTATTCAACTGACAGAGTCCCATATATAGTCCTTTCACCCATCTTAAAGTACTCCAATCCATATTAAGAAGAGTGTTACTTCTTTTCGGGCAGAATCTCTTTGGGAACATTTTTGATTGTTCCATTCCCAGAGTATTCCTCCAGAGTAATCTAGCCTTGCCTTCAGCAATAATTTTGATAAGCCTCTTCGCATGGCTGAGACTAATCCACATATGGGGCCAGGTGTAAAAGGAGCAGTCCCAGATCCTTTCCTAGCTAGATAGTCCGCTCACTCATTACCTTTAATGCCTTTGTGTCCAGGCAACCATTCTACCAGCATCTTGTTGGCCAAGGAAAGTTTAAGTTAACCTTACCCTCTTCCACTAATTTAGAACGGGCTACATAGCTACCCCTACCCCTATCCCCTATCTATCCCTCGTGCCCTTTATTTCCTTTTAATCATTATGGTTGTTATCTTGTTTTTTCGTTCTTAGCTCAGATGAAGGCCTGAAATGCTGGTTGTCAAGAAAAACAGGGATCTTTGTCCTCCTCCAATCAGACCTCCACCATCTGATGGAAGAGCTAAACTATCCCTTCTTCAAGGAGTTCATCTACAGGTGGAAGGAAGTGGTCAGTACAACACACTTTTTTATTGGGAAGGGCTGAACCACTCGGAGTTGACGAACCACCGATAGAAAAAGTTGATGCAGAATGGGAGTAGTAAGGCTGAATGCTGTGTACTGGAGGAGTCACCAGGAGAGCTGACCTACTGGACAGATGCTGTAATCCATGGTGCAGCCCCATCTTAAAGCACTCAACCAAGTTTATCATGCACAATCCTAACGCACTGCTGCTTAACTCCATATAGTAGAAATGTCAGGGAGGGAAAAAAAGTCTGAGGAAGCAGTGAGGAAATCCGAAGGAGCCTGATTGGAAGGAACTGCCAAAGCCCCCCTGAATTAGTCGATATTTAGTATTCTAAGGGCTTTTTGTCTACAATATGGTAATTAGCATTACACTTAAAATTCATACATTACTTTTAAACAATTTTTTTATAAACTAATATGTTCCTTTTTTTATATATCAACTAATATCTCCACAGAGTTGTATTTATAATTCTAAAGAACTTTGATAGTTGATTGAAGTGAAGAAGTAAGGATGTTTTTGAAAATGGCCAAAGTAAGAAAGCCAAAACATCACTACATGTATAAAAAGAAATTGTTTGAAAATGTAATTAATCAAAAAATTAAACTCATATTTTTATTTTGTACAGCATGGGCTTAATGAGGTCCTAAGAATACTTTTTCTTAATCGTTCGGGTTGATAAAATTTAATATTTATTTATTTTTGTAATGTTTCATTATTATAAAAGCAAATAATTTCTAACAGTTTATGCACCACAAGGTGATTTATAGCATTGATATCAAGATATTTCAAAAAATGTAACTTCAAAATATTCTAATTCATTCCTTCTGTTTTTTAATATTTTTTTAAAACATTAATATATTTTATCTATTTTTCACCATACTTTAATAATCATTTTTCCTGACTGAAAAAGAAAGATCTCTTTATGATTGACAGATAAAATAGATGTCAATTCTTTTGATTTGTTGTATATTGAAGACTGTATTAAGATCCTCCTTCATTCATCCTTAATTTCCTTTAAATATGTGTTCCAGACAAAATTAGTGAAGAGGACAAATAGGATGATCAATTCAGTCAACCACAAAATCACGAAGGCGATGGAAGAATGACAGTTAGTTAGTTTCACAACCAGCATGATTACCAAAGATACAATTTCAATCTGAAATTTGAGAATAATGCATTATTGTAGCACAAGATCTTTGTCTTTTTTAATTCCAAGTTTCTATTATTAAATTCCTTTGCTTCCTCTTTAAACTAATTGCCAATACACTTACAATCTGAATTATTGTGACGTACTTCTTCAAGTATAGGTACTTTTGCAATGTCGGGCCCAAACCTGACATGAAGTAATAAATATGCATGATAAGGTGTGAACATGCATTTATAGCCATCATTTTCAAATTAATTTCTTCGTCTAAAACATTAACAAAAATATTTATAAGGTTCCTCTTCGAAACTATAGACTGTACTAAAACTGAGATTTAATATCATTCAAAATCGTTTAAATGAAATTCTTTATAAATTTTGTAACAATCAAATTAAAATATCAAAAAGCGATATTACACTTTAAGAACTTTGTGAAGATATTAAAAATTTCAAAATAATATCAGTAAATATGAGATTTTTTTTTTCAGAAAATTTTGTACTGGTCTTTCACCATAACATAAATAGATACTAAATTAATATAGTAAACAAGGTTAAATATTCTCATTAATCACTATTTTTTATTTTAATAATAATCTATCTTAATTTTCTATCACTAGGGGGAAACAATTCATCAAAACTATCAAAATTTTATTAATATGCTGCTAAAATGTATGAGAAGTCCACAGAAGGTATATATATATTTTATTTTATTTTATTTTTTTGTTGGTCTTGAGGATCAGGCAATAATACAACTTTATTTAGGTGACTTTTCATAACTTTGTTGTTTTTATAGTCATAAAAATGAAAAAATAGTTTTTTAGAACAAATACTCTCTTCAACTAACAAACTACAAGTACATAGTGTAATTATGATTAATAGCTATTACAATTAAAACATTGCTTAGTAAATACATTACTTCCTAAGTACAACTGTCCATTACAGTGTGTTCTACGTTGTGATGCAACTAACTCCAGGTTTGTGCCAGACTGAATCGGTTTTTGAAATGAAGGTAAGTTTGCTTTGGTTCTTCCATCTCTCATTTCTATTTTGTATTTTGTCTCCTTCTATTGTGTTCTTACTCTAACCTAATAAATATTTAAGACACAATTAACAATACTAAATAGAAACAGACAAAATAGAAATAACAGATGAATTACCTGTTAGAAAAAAATGGTTAGGTTTTTCCAACACCTAACCGTTTTTTCTGTAAACACACTGTAATGGAGAGTTATAAGTAATGTATTTACTAAGCAATGTTTTAATTGTAATAGTTATTAATCATAAATTACACTATGTACTTGTAGTATTATAGTAATTAGTTGAAGAGAGTATTTGTTCTAAAAAACTATTTTTTGATTAGTACGACTATACAAACAACAAAGTTGTGAAAACTCGCTTAAATAAAGTTGTATTATTAGCTGATCCTCAAGAGTGTTTGTGGCTTTGGCACACTTGCTCAGCAGTGAGAGGTATGCAATGGGATCTCGTTGAGCCCTGCTCTACCCCTCACACATGTTGAATAGAGTGGGCTTGGGGAGATCCTCAGGTTGATGGTGTAAATATTGCATATAAGAGTGTTTATGTGACTAGTGATTATTTTTTATTATAATTATATTTTTTTTTTCTTCATGTACATAATTTTATTATGTTAATCTTCTTTATCCTTCTGTTTATATATATTTAGAGAGATATTTTATTTATTTTTATGTAATTTTTTGATTTATTTTTTTTTTAAATTTGAGTATGAATGTGATCAGTTATCACTATTACCTGTTGCCCAACAACGTTATGGCACATTGTAATATCTATCAATAAACAAAGTTTTGAAGAAAAAAACGTCAAATTAAAAATTTTCCAACTAATTTTTTTTCATTAAAAATCATTTTTCAATGAAATATGTGGTTGCTTGGAACAAAATTTAAATATATTTGAAGACAATACCTGTCAAGTGAAATACTGTTATGTGTGAACAAATTAGCATAGTTGTGTGGTGAAAAATGTGGTGAACAGTTGTTTGAGCGGTCTTCTTTCTTAGTACAAAAAATACCTGTAAATAAAACTTGAATTAGATTGATTAAAAAGCATGAAAAGGAGTCAAAAGGTATATAGGAATCAGTGGCGTAGCACAGAAGCCGAAAACAAATTTTGCCGCCACCTTGTATGTCAATTTATAAGACTAAAATGTACAATCATTCTAATGAACTTTTAGATAAGAATGATATTTATCTTGTATCGTACAGATTTCAAATAAAAAAGTCATGAAATGAAATGTTTCAAATTAGCACAAGATATTGTTTTTAGATGTTGTTGAAATAGTTCAACTCCAAGCTCCTCCTTTTTTCTTTTGGATACTTTGGCACTTTTCTTAAAATATCTTTTATTAATTTTTTTTTCTCAAGATTTTTGCAGATCACAGCCCCACTTTTTTTTTAATACTTTGCTCCATTTTTAACCACTACGCTCTCGTTCTATCTTATCTCTCATTCCACTCCCAGATATCTGAAAAATATTTTCTTATCCGTTTGTCTCTCATTCGTGCTGGAACTCTCTGGCCTTCCAGTATTGTTTGGTGAGTAACAGTTTCCGTTCTTTCTAAGGCAACCATTTTTTGTTTTGGTTGGCTCTATAGATCTAGCAGATCTTTGACCACCCAAACCAGCCTTCTCCAAACCTTTCTGTCTTGGGCTACTGCTTTCCAGTTTTCTGCATGCAGCTCTTTTGCATCTATGTCGATCCTGTCTCTCTGTCTGGTTTTTGCTCTCCCACTTGCTCTCTTATTAACTATTCATTATTATGTAGAAGTGTCCTGATGGATTGCTTTGAACCACATATCCCGCCCATCTTAACCTCCTTGCCTTGATATTTACTGGTCAGTATGTGTGAGCAGTTGACTGTTAGTTCTACTCCTCCTGTGTTAAGGCTTTGGTCCCAGACCCCTCCATGTATTAATGCCTTGATCCCAGACCGCTCCTGTATTTGTAACGAGAACCTTCCATTGAAATCTCTGGATTCTGCCTTCTATGGTACCTGTTGGAGCCAAGGTCTTGCAGTCATTTTAAGGCAACCATATAATATTTATAATTTTACCATTATCCATTAAAAAAATTTAATATGAGATATAATAGTGCTTCAGTCTTGTTTTTCATGCTATACTGAAGCATGAAAAATGCTTTCCACCATTTTTGTAAATGTTTTTGTTGTTATGCCTATTTATCTAAATACATCATTTTCTAGCAATATTTAAGAGACCTCTAATTCTTTATTTTACAGTGTTTACAAGCTTGACAAAAAAACTTCGACAACTCTACTAGAGCATTCTGTAATTTCCACGTCTCTGTCACCAAATCACAGAGAAACGAAAAACTCTAACGTGTAGAAAGAACTTGTTAAATTGTAATACATAAAATCCATTTTTTATCGTATACAAGTTTCTCTGAGGAATACTGTAAATAGATTGTTGATCAGAAGCCGCTTTAAACGGTCTGTAGTCTTCTTGTTTTGGAACTACACTTGTCATGTCTTTTTGTGAGAACTTCAAAGCTAGTGTTCTTTGTTCTCACTAGTTTGAATGTTTTATGTAATAATAAATAGTGAAAACATTAAAAACATATGTATCCACCCGTTCAACAGAACGTAGGACATTTTATTTAACTGCAACCACGACATCGCATCCAGAATATTAACTTCTGCTGATTTTTAAAAATTTTTCTTCAGATAAAACTATATTTACTCAAGAATTACCCTTGGATTCTTTGTGGTACATCACTCTAGTACTTTATAGTTCTTAGTGTTTTCATGGGCTTATAGTCAGATCAGACTTGGAATTGTTCTAAAGGTATACTTCTAAATAATGTTTTTCTTTAAATTATAAAGAATAGGACTGTGACCCAATGATATAGACTCCTATATTTATGTTTTAATATCGTGACTTATCTGTTCTAAAAGCGAGGATCATTATTTTTGAGTGTGCAAAAGTGTTCTTTTTCTATAATAGAAGAACTGGTTATGTAATTTAGGCTAAGGAAGGATTATCTAAAACATTTTAAATATGTGAACACATTTTCTATACAAAATAAATATTTCACTGCCACGACAAAAAAAAACTATTAAATACTGTTTCATAATATAATTTAATTTAATTACAAATTTTTTAAAGCTCCAAAATCATAAATGGAGCGCCTTAAATGGTCTGGGAATCACATCTATTTTCTACCCCTTTTTGCGAGAATGACCCTTGTAGAATAAATTCCCGACAAAAATTGTGAAAAAAAAGATTAAAAAAGGAAAACTTTATTAGCACATAAATCATAAATATACATACTATAAATATAAATTATTGACCGTATAATTCCTAATTATGAAGAAGATGGTCAGGGTTGCGGTCAAAAAAAGAACCAATATAGTTAACACCCACTTTGTAGAGCTCCATCAGGTCTGTTCAATAGCTTTATTGACTTTCTGTCTATAAGTCCATAAAGCTATCAGCTTGAACAGCCCTGATAAAGCTCCACAAAGTGGAGCAAAACGTCGGAAAATAAATAGTCGCTAACAATTTATGTTCTTTTTTTAAATGAACGTCTTCTTCATAATTCACGCCACTTAAAAGATATTACTTCCTAAAAAAAAAAAAAAGATTCTTCAAAATATTAACAATGGAAATAAACGTAATTATCACATTGAACAAAAAAAAAAAATAAACAAAAGGGAAAAATATTATAAATAAATATTTATAATTATTTACTCACCGTATCCAATAGATCTACTATCTTGTTAATGTAGTAGTATGTGTACGCAAACAGAACCTAGAAAAAAATATCAGTCTGTATTCATAAATGAAATCTTGGATTGTGGGATGTAAATAATTGGTCATTATGCAATGATAGCACACATGTGTCATCACTATACGTAGGCAAGGTTAATATGCCACTTTTATAAGCTGTGTAGAGTCTTGGAAGCAAGAATACTACCTTGAGGTGAGAAAAGAAGAGTAAGCAAGCACTCTTGTGATTTACTTTGAACAATATGTCAGTGAGAGAGGAACGGATAATGACAAAGTATTTTGGGGAAGGAATTCACGGAGCTTTAGCTTAAGTAAATTTGATGTAATTAAGTCGTTTACCAGAAGATAATAGGGGTATTCATGATATTGTGTTAAATGTAAAATATTTTACCATGTTAAATGATATAAGTATAGCATTGTGAGCAGCCCTATTTAAAGTCATGTTAAATGCTAAATCCATAAGAGCTCCTAGTGGATTTTCTGAGCAACTTGTTTAGTAACCTTTCCTTCCAAAACTTCATGTTATTGTTTACTTCTAAGTTTTGATTACAGTAATTTATTAAGGCATGCCTAAAATAAGTGAAAAGTAGAAGTGTAAAAGTTTGGATTGTATTTTTTTAAAAGTCCAGAACACAAGGCAAAAGAAAACAAAAACCACAAACTACCAGTAAGTAACCTAACACGACAACAAAAAAAACGATGACGCTCAGCTGGTCTGTTTCGTGACGTCATTCTCCATTTAACAGACCTAGTAACAGACTCTCAGCCATGTTATGTCGTTTTAACATCGTAAAAGAAGGAAATATTTCACCATTTAACATAAGTTTTTCCATTTAACATGTTAAACTAAAGATCATGAATACCCCTAATAAAGAATGACCAACGATCAAGGAACGGTAAAGAAGGCACGACCTTTCCCTATACGGGAAGGTTGTAGTAATAGTATAAGACTCCAAAAGGAGAAAAAATAATTTATTTCAACCCAATTTTCAATTACTTTTAATAAAAATTATGTATAATAACTAGTCAAAATGATGAGTCTGCCAAGAATAGTTTAGCGGAATAAAAAAAGGCGGCTGTTTCAAAACTTAAAGAAACAATAATTTTTTATTCGGCGTCCATATCGTTAAAACTACAACACTAGACAACCTAAGAGGACATTTAAGATAGAGTAAAAATATAAAATATGATCCCTGACAGAGCTGTTTCCGCACGATAGCTTCTGAGATACAGTATTTTTAAAAACAACATTTCATAAAAAATGCACTGAAAAATCAGTAGTTAGTTAATTTATTTTGGGAAAGTTACATCTCAGGAAATACAAGTACTGTGTCTATTAGCACTCAAATTAAAGCTAGTTTAATGAGCTATAAAGTAGTCATTGACGTTTGTCTTCATGGAAGTAGTAATTTGCATGATATTTGCTAAAATAAATTGAATTAAAGTTGTTTTGACAAAGTTTCATACTGAAAATTCATATACAAATATCATAAAAACTACTCTTTGAAGATAAACGTTATAAAAACATAATGGTACATTGAACGTGATTGCTAGTAGACATCTGTACGTCCAATGGTTCCTGGGATATAGTTTTTCATATGTCAAAAATTTTGTCAGATCAACCAGAAATCAACATTTTGTGAACTTATTTTGCCAAATATTATGAAACCTACTACTCCTACGAAGATAAAAGTCATTTACTACTTTGTAGCACTTTACACTAGCTTTAATTTGGGTGCTAACAGTCATCTGTAAGTTTCGTTGTTTCTGAGATATATATATTTTCACAAACAGACAAAAAGTTTTGTTCTAACTACTAGAAATCATCCTCTTGGTAATTAATTTTGGCAAATATTATGGAAACTACTACTACTACGAAGATAAATGCTATAAATTACTACTACTACGAAGATAAATGCTATAAACTACTACCACGAAGATAAATGCTATAAACTACTACTACCACGAAGATAAATGCTATAAACTACTACTGCTACGAAGATAAATGCTATGAAATACTACTACTACGAAGATAAATGCTATAAAGTACTACTACTACTACTACTACTACTACTACTACTACTACTACTACTACTACTACTACTACTACTACTACTACTACTACTACTACTACTACTA
>NW_027116131.1:851272-882544 GCF_000696795.3 Halyomorpha halys | reverse complement strand
CTACTACTACTACTACTACTACTACTACTACTACTACTACTACTACTACTACTACTACTACTACTACTACTACTACTACTACTACTACTACGAAGATAAATGCTATAAACTACTACTACTACTACTACGAAGATAAATGCTATAAACTACTTCATAGTACATTAAACTAGCTTTAACTTTAGTGCTAATAGATACATGTAATTATCTCATGGTTCCTGAGATAAAGATTTCTCAAAATAAATCCACTAACTACTGAATGTTGAATGCTCTACAAGAGCTCTCATTTTATTAAGTTTTCTCTGCTTTAAATTATATTCTATTAGGTTTTCTAGTGTTAATAGTAATATCAAAATTAAAGAGCTCTGATTGGAGAATTATTATTTTTTTTAACGTTTTTAACATTTTGAGTCAGCTGCCATTTTGTATTTACCCTAAGTATACTTGGCATACTCATCGATTTTGACTAGTAACTATACATAGTTTTCATTAAAGTAATCAAAAATTGGGGTGGAATAATTTCCTTTTTCCTCCTCTTGGGCTCTTGTACCGTGATGATTCGCACTGGGTCTCATATTACCTGTTCGTCAGCACTCGGCCTGAGGTTCGCAGCAGTTATTGGATCACACACGTTCGTCCAGAATTTAAATAATTCTATTCCCAACATTGCGAAGCACTGAAACATAACATTAATTCATATATTTCATGTATCGTCCATATTGTTTACCACAGATTGAGATATTTAATTAGTGAGTATCCAATGCGAGAGAGACAACATATTTTCACTAAAGCCATGTCAGATAAGTATTTTGATATTATCTATCATCAACTTCGCAGATGTGAGATCAAATTGTACAGTTTCTATAATAGGGGTATTTATGATATGTTAAATGTAAAGTGTTTTAAGTATAGGATTGTGGGCAGCCCTATTTAAAGTCATGTAAAATGCATAAGAGCTCCTAGCGAATTTTTTTAGCAACTTGTTTTATAACCTTTCCTCCCAAAACTTCTAGTACAAGAGCCGGGAATAGAAAAGGCGGTTGTCTGTCTATTCTGTATCTAAAATTATGAATAAACAGTTCTAATATAAGTTATAATTAAGTGTGGCCTCGCTGTTTTTTTTTGGCCAATGTATGTTATAGAAAAATCAAAATCACCTTGTAATTGTTCTAAAGGGACCTCGTCCCAGAATAATAAACTATTTTTCATTTCTAGCATCAAAAAGAAGATTTTATTAAGGACAAGAGAATACTCAAGATCATTACGAAGACACTCCTACTATGAAAGCAAAAACTGACCTTAGAGCTAGAAGAATACCAAATGGGGAAGGAAGGAGGAAAATGACAATGGAACAATATTTAATGGAAATATCTAATAAGCTTGAATATACGTACCGTATGGAACATCTGTGCATTCATCACAATCTGAGCCGAATTGTACAGTATAAGAGGGATTCTGAGGGAGAACGGTTTTCTATCCTTCATGAGATGTGGCCCCAGGAATCCACAGAAGACTGTGTAAGCCAGGCTCAGAGCAATCACACTTTGCAAGCCTAGAAAGGATGTCATTTGAAGGAGCCTGTCATTGTTAAAAGTCATTCTGAAAAAAATAAATAAGACAATCTATAATACAATTTTAAATACAAAATGATAAAAATAAATCCCAACAAATCCTAACAAATCACATTTACTCTTCGTCGTAAACCTGCCGACTGCCCTACAGTATACTTTAATAATGTGGCTCTTACCCCTGTAGAACAGATTCGTTATCTTGGACTACATCTTGACAAACGACTAACCTGGAACCCTCACACAAGACTGAAAAGACAGGAAACTGCACGCAGATTCCGACTATTACACCACTTACTAGACAAACGGTCTAAACTTCCAACACATTACAAAAGACTGATCTACATGACAATAATAAGGCCCATCTGGACATACGGAGTTGAGCTTTGGGGCTCCACTAAACCTTCGAATTCCTCTCGTATCCAATCTTTACAATCCAAAATCCTTCGTAAAATCCTCAATTCTCCTTATTTTGTTACTAATAAAACCATCCATAAAGACCTAAATGTTCCTTATGTAACCGATCTAGCCTGAACCCGATATTATTCCTTCCATAATAAACTCCCTAACCACCCAAACCCACTCGTTTCTAACCTTTCTTCCTCTTCCATTCCTGGCAATCCTCCGAGGCGCCTGAAAAGAAGATGGCCTCGTGACCTTATATTGTAAACTGTTTTTAGAGTTCTACTACTGGGTAGTTTCTCTACATCCTGTATCATATCATTATGTCTTTATGATCAAATTTACTGGTTGTATTTTTTTATACAGTTGTAAATATCAATAAATAAATAAAATTTAAAAAAAAATATATACAAAATGATTTAGAAAGTCCTTCATTAAAACATTATTTATTTTTTATAATTGCAAATTTACTAGTATAGAATGTCTGTGGAAAATAGGTGACTGCCTAGGAAAACCGCTTTCTGTTGGCATAACAAAAATCCTGCATCTTCTTAAAGCCTTAAATATTACAGGCAAAAATCAACTTGTATTGGGCTGTGAGAGAAAAAATGGCTTAATAGTCTATTGCCTGTGGCGTTGGAAAAAATAAAACCAAATTCTAAAAAGTTTATATAAACCGAAACAAGACTGATTTTCTGTCACTACCCTGGATTTTATTTCTGCTTCCTCGTAGCAGGATCAACGATCCTAAACAATTCAAGCTTTTGACACACTCAAACCTGTAGCCCTGCGGATGGGCGGTGAAGATCACTCACTGTCTTGCCACCGTTCATCTCGAGACCCATTCTTCTTCCTTCCATCTCTAGCCTCAAAAATACTTCTTTGATGCTATGTAGACTTCTGCCTACGATGACATCATCGCCATATGTCGTCACTTGTGTCATCTTGTCAAATATAGTGCTTCTTGATATTTGTCTCATTCTTTTTCTGATGGCATTTAGGGCGATTTTGAATAGTATTGGAGCAAGATCCTGAGCCACTGAGAAAATGTTCCCTGTTTTTCATTAATTGGTTCCATTATCTTCCAATTATTTTTCAATAGTAATAATTAGGGATAGGATTTTAATGTTTTCACATATTTTTACCTGACCATAATATCTACGATTCCTTACTAACTATAGATGTTTCAAGACATTTCTGGCCAAAGAAGCCATTTTTATTTCACATATTTTTAGATATTTGGCCTTTATTACATATTTTGTTATAAATCACATATTTTCTGAAAATTGTTGTTATTTTTAACATATTTTTAGATATTTTGTCCTGAATCACATATTTCCTTAAATTATTTGTTCAATTGTAAATACATTTTTCGTAGCAACAACGTAAAATTCAAGAGAACGCAAGAAACTTGAAAGTGAAATTTATCATTTATCATATATAGTTCCTACAAATTTTATATCCTCATCTTTGAACACAAATTAAAAGCAGTAGCAATAATAAATTTTCACACGGAATTACATCGAGAATTTCTAAGAATCAATTAAAAAGAGCAAGGGTCTTATTCCTTATTATAACAAATGATGACACAGCCGCCCAGGTGATGCAGAATACCGAACTAGATGCCATGGAAATAGCTTCATTTAAGTATGTCCCTATAACATCAGTAGATGTTGAAAGATCTTTTAGCCGGTACAAGTCCATTCTGCGGTCAAACCGACGAAGATTTTTATTTGAAAATTTAAAAATGCACTTATTCTGCAATAATTTTGTAACTGACCCGGCTGAATTGATTTCTTTCAGTTTTAAATATTTTTCTAAAGTTTTTTTTTCTTTTTCTTTTTAATAAGAATTATTCTTTATTTCCATTTATAATTTGTTCATAATTCATTATGAGTAATTATTAATCAATTAGTTTAATTACAATTACTAATTAATGTCTTGTTATTGAACAGCTATGTTTTTTCTTTAAAATATTATTCATATAATATATAATAAATACATATTTATGTGACTTTTTTTAGTTATAAAATTATTAATCAATTAGTAATTTATATTGTTGAGTGATACAAAATTTATAAATACATATTATTTACATATTTTTTTTAATATTTGACAATTTATTAGCACATATTAATGTATATCTTTCGGATTTTTCAGCACATAAAAATCCTATCCCTAGTAATAATTCACAGAAGGTTACAAGAAAACTATGCGGATAAAGCACCAAATTTTCTAATGAATTACGAAATGAGATTTCCCACGTGAATTTTAGATGTTAATTAAAAGTATTGGCCTTGAACATGAAATTATAGTCAACCCTCACTACACGTGTAAGAAGTGAGCCTTCAACTAAAGGCTGGGGCTACCTCACATTCGAAGGCTGGTTGGGTTAATATTAGTGGTCTTGAAAATTTATTACTAAGAAAATAAAACACAAATTTAGAGAAACATCTATTAAAATTAATAACAAATAAAATATAAATTGACAGAAATAACTTAATAAATAATTTACATAAGGTTGCAGGGACTGACCGAAAGAAAACATTTTTTGGTTCACGAATTTCGAGTCTATTGAAATTGATTGTTAATGGTCATGATCATAGTACACGAGCCCAAGAGGAGAAAAAAGTTAGTTATTTTACCCCAATTATTGATTATTTTATGAAAAATTTGTATAATTACAAGTCGAAATTGATGAGTTTGCCAAGTATAGGTAGGGAGAATAAAATAAAATTCATGAGAGAATTTTATAAACAAAATGTACTGAGAGATCAGTAGTAAGTGAATTTATTTTGAGAAATCTATATCTCAAAAACCATTGGACGTACAGATATCAATTAAGACTCAAATTAAAGTTAGATTAATGGAATTTAAGGTATTTTATGACGTTTATCTTTGTAAGAGTAGTAGTTTCCATGATAATTGCTAAAATACTAGAAACTATAACCCTTACAAATATATGTGTCATATCTTTATGTATTAGTAATGTATGTAAACTAATTTATAGTAACTTAAAGTACCTTCATTTGACAAATAATATCACTAATCATTCAGTACATTTTTATGAAATGTTGCTTTTTAAAATGATATATTCAAAACTATTGAACGTAAATAGCTTTATTAATATTTTAGCAAATTCATTCTACTTTAAATAATGTTCTGTTAGGTTTTCTAGTGTTATGCATAAGATTTAGAGTTCCGAGTGATAAATCAATTTTTTTTTAACGTTTGGAAACAGCCGCCATTTTTTTATTCCCCCAACTATACTAGGCACATCCATCAATTTTGACTAGTAATTATACATAGTTTTGTTTAAAGTAATAAAAAATTGGTGTTAAATAACTGACTTTTCTTCTTTCCGGGTCTTGAAACTGATAATGAAGAAGATGAATGTGGAAGACGTAAAAAATATTGAAAGTGGTTAACTTACTCCCGTGATTCCTTCTCCTTCTTCACAGCCCTCTCCCCTACTGCCGGGGAGACACTTCATTCATGTTCTACCCACGCATGATGATTTTCATTGAAGAAGGAACGAAGGATGATTTTCATTGAAGATTTGCTCAGAGAGAAAAAAAAGCTCACGTTTGCTTTAGGACACAGCTTTGCTGGCTAGTGCTACTTCGGCACATGCATATTCATTTCCATTAGGCATATGTCAGAACTGCGAGGGTCCAACTTCTTTTACATCTTTCGTTTTTTAAACAAAATAACAGACCTAAAAAAACCGTTGGGTTAATTTACTTCAAACTTGCGGAGGAAGACTGCACAAAACAATGTTTAAGATGAAGAAAGGACCAAAAACACAATAATACCAAGGCAAGAACGGAAAAGGTAATGAAAGTACCAACCGCATTGGTGTCACTTAAATCAAATCAAATATTTTTAATACCTGATTTTTTGTTTTTCAAAAACTCGATTTAGTTACGCCAGCGGGATGGTGAGAAGTTAAAAAAATCCGGCCAACGATTAAAACAATTTAGAAGTTTTTGCACAAAAACGGCAGTTTCCTACCACTATACGCTGCTATGGTAACACTACATACTACAACTTATAAACTTTTACAAATTATATAAAATCCTCTAAGAAACAAACCTTGCTTAAGATTAAGTTCTGGATCTTACGGGGAGCTGTGATCAACTATACTTAACGTTAACGATCGAGCTTAAAGGATAACTAAACACAATAAGCACTGAATAATGAGCTGTATTGTTTACTGTATTTTTTTTTTTGCATACAAAAACTAGTTATTTTTTATATTTACTGAGGAGTGATGAGTAATAAGCATATTATGTAATGCTAAAAGCAAGGAAGTACACTGAGCTCAGTATTTTTTTTTTTTTTAATATCTATTTATTGCTATTTACAACTGTACATCATAATACATTTAGTAAATCTGATATCTGACAAAATTATCTATTTTTTTTTCCTGGAAGGAAATGGGCCATGTATTGAAACAAGTAATTCGATGGTGCGAGTTCTGGACTATATGGTTGATGAGGCAGGAGTTCGAACCCACGAAGTATTCTAAACTTTTCTTTGGCTCGACGGAAAGTGTGAGGACTAGCATTATTTTGTTGGAATAAAACTTCTTTTCGGTTGATCAAAGCAGGATAACGCTTTGACAACTTCGCGTACAATCTTTCCAGTTGTTCGCTGTAGACTTCAGAATTCAAAGTGCATCAATCAGGAACGAATTCGAGATGAATAACAACTTCAAAATTACAAAAAACGCAAAGCATGGATTTTTTTTTTCTAATTGCCTACTTACAGCAACCGGAAAAGCAGTTGGATCACCAATACTCACGGGAATTCGGATTTGACCAGTAAACCAACTTTTCATCACAGGTAACAATCTTCCTGTAAAATCCCATACCAGAGGGTTTTCAATAAATTTTCACAAATTTCTAACCTCTTAGCTGAATGCTGAGGAGTAAGTTCGTGAGTGACCAGTCTACTGCACTTTCCCCATGGAGAGTAGATGACGACTAACAGTTTCTTTCGACACACCACACTCCCTGGCAAATTCGCAAGTACTTGACAACAGATTTGACTCAACAGCTTCCTGCAGAACCTCATCAATATTCATTGATGGTAGCCCGGAGGCCATCTTCCTTTCCATCGTCGTATCTCCGCTACTAAATTTTTCAAACCAACGGCGCGCAGTGCGCTCGTCAAGAATACCCTCCTCTTCATATTTAATAATTTCAAGAGCTGCTTCAGCGGCTATGAATTTTTTTTTCTGCATTAATACCTCAAAATTACGAGAATTTCATGGGATACTGTCCTGTTTCTTCTTTGAAACAAAAAAAAAAAGAAAGGGCTTATTTGCAAACCTCTTATCTTCAGTTCCTCATTCCATTCATTCAAGGATTTCTGAAGAGCCTCTTCAGAGTCAGCTATCGATACGATATCATGGCTTGAGCCAGTACCGTAGTCAGGTTCCAAAAACCTATTAGTGCTCTTGGACATCTCCTTTTACACACCTTCCATATCTAATCTATTATTTATTATTATTTTCGCGGCAGACCGTGGAGGTCCAAGGCCTCGCGCGATGTACTTAGGAAATACATCGCGCGTTTCATGACGTGGTTTTCATAGGGTGGGTTCATCACTCCCACACCTATTTTTGGGATTGCCACCCATTAGCTAACGGGTCTCACAAATGCCTGGGGGAGGCTGTGAGTGAGTATTGACAAATAGTAGTGGGCTTAGGCTATCTCCCTGCTTTACTTCCTTATAACAGGTGAAGCCCTAGAACTTATGAAGACCGATACGTATCTAGGGACCATAATAAGTAAAGATGGTAAAATAGACCAGGAGGTTCTAAATCGAGTGAAGAAGGCCAATGGAGTGTACCATCAGATTTCCATAACTCTTACAGGCAAGCAAGAAATTTAATTACTTAATGATTATTTATTTTAAAATTTTACCGATTAGGTATAAATACACTTTTTTAAATCTTGTTGACTAACTTTAGCAGTTTATCTTTTATTTAATATAGCACTAATATACATTTATAAAAACCTTATATGTTTATGTAATTAAATTATCAAGTTTCTGATAAAAATTCAAGAACAAAGGTTGAATTTATAGGTTATGTAGTAATTTGTATCATCTACCACCTAATTATCTGATATTTACATTTCCTTTCATTTTTATAATTTAATAGCAGAAAAATATTACAAGAATACACAAGCATGTGGATATCGATGTTCGCTGCTTGCTTTGTTTACCAAGCATTTGTACATGTCTTGGATTAGCGGAAAGTATCAAACATGTAGATCCAGCATAAGAAACATCTACCCCTAGACGATTCACTAACTAAAACTCGTGTACACTTGACTTTATTGTCATGAAATCATGAAAGACTAGTTCATGTAAGTTCTATTTGTTTTAATATATATTTTTTTAAATAATATTTCACACTGATAAAATATATTTATATAGGATCATTAAACATTTACTCATCCACATTAGTAATAAAAATTTAATATTAACAGTTTCCAGCTAGAACTTTATTGTGGTCTGGCACAAAGAACAGCAGCGCAGATGTCGTTTTCTTGCTTGTCTGTACATTTCCCACAATGTCTGCAAGGTTCTGCTGCTTCAGCTTCAGTACAGACTGAAAAAATGGAAATACTTTATAATTATATTGATGTTTAATTAAATTTTATGTAAGCAATTTGGATGAATATGATAATTGGCTTAATATGATAACTAGATCATCATAGTAATCAACTACTCTAGAAAAATTGAATCAAAAAGCATTTAATCTTTTTATGAAAATTATGAACTATTTGGTTACTGTGGTTCGAAGAGGAAAAAGAACGAAACTTATTTCCACTACTAAGTGGAGATGATGGTCGGGGGGGGGGGAGGGGAGTGAGTGTGCTCCGCAAAAAGAACAAAAATTATTTGTGAAGTTAAATCTCTGACGAAGCTCCCTGATGAAGACCTGAAAATCAGGTCGAAACGTCGGCACGAATAAATATTTTTTTGTTTATTAACCCACCGACCATTTTCTCCACTTATTAATCTACGGTCAAGTATCTACACCTCATTTCCAATATTGATATAAGATCAAACTCAGTTTATTGTAGAAATAATAATACAAATTATATATAAGAAGGTTAATAATGTTGAACTCTCCACCTATAAAAATCTGGGAATGCACACAAACAATCTTTGCGATAACAAATTAAAAAATGTCCGTTACAAGTAGAGATACTTCCAGTTTCTGTGATTATACTACTCCAGTTGAGTTTGTGTAAAGCAGCCAGCTACCAAACATCTAGATGAAATTAGAAGGCAGAATTGTATACAGAGTAATTTTTGTATTAAAAAATGAAGATCAGTTCTTCTCTTTATATAGTGAAAATAAATAACTTGTACATGAATTGGGAATTAAATTAACTTCCAAACTAAAATGTTTTGCATATGAAAGGCAGGGAAAAGCAGAATCAAATTGTAACTACGAAACCGATACCCCCCTCCTCGACCTTCTAGGGAGTTCTCTGCTCCAGCAGTACGGGTTGTGTTCGCCATAATCAACTCCTTTATCTGTAACGCTACGACCCATGAAGGGTAAGGAAGTACTGTTTCAAGACCAACGGTTGTGCAAGAAGGGATTCGAACCCAGGTCCTTGCTGTTAGTAGCACAAACCTACTCCTCATTTTTTTCTACTATTATAATTTAATAGTTTTATGGTGCCTCACTTCTAAAACAATACGTTTTTGGAATGATCATTGAATTTAACAACGTCAGCACTAAATGGTGGTAAGTTTCTAGGATAATTGTCTAGTAATAAGGAGGAAGTGGATCTGAAAAAAAAATACAGGAATAAATTGAGCTTTTGTTTATCCAGCATCCAGGTTAAAGATCAAATATTTTGATCTTCTTGCTTAAATGCGATATTGAATCCGAAAAAAATCTTTATACCATTTCAAAACAAAAATAATTGTGTAAATACCCTACAAAATGATGGTTAAGATGAGATATCTGATACTTTGATTTTTAAACGTTGAGAGCTCCGAAATTATTTCTCTATCAAATCAATTCACGCACACATTTTTGACACTCAAACTTAATCAGGAGTGATAGTGAAGATATCAAACATTAAAAACTACGAAAAAAATGGCGGCAGGGGGTAAAAAAAGTTGATACTTTAAAGGAAAAACTATTTGGCTTCTACAAACAATCTGCCTAGAAACGAACCATCCATACCGAATTTTAACCTAGATCCGATTGGATTAGCTGTAAGTGGCTGTGTGTAACGGGGTTAAAAAATAAATAAAATAACATATGTATAATTAATAAAAATAGAAGCTCACTAGTCAATTTATTAATTTCCATATTTTCTTTTTATATTTTAATGTGTCCCAGTAAAATCCTTGCAGTCTGTATTAGATTAAAACTTACTATAGAAGTTTACAAAGTTAAAAGATAATTGAATACAGTTATATACCTGTACTGATAAGTACAAAAAATGTCGATGTTGAATTAAATACATAGTCAGACTCAGAAAAAAAATTATCTAATTTAGATTTTTTTAACTGTATTTTTTGTTTCCTGAAAAATCAAGAATATCGACTTAAATCCTGTATACTTATATGTACACATATTCATCCAAACAATGGTATATCAACCAATACTTGACGTTCTGAAGCCACCTCCTTCATCAACCGCGCATGCTCAAACCTCTGCATCCCTTAAGTCAAAAGAATTTATTGGAGTTTGTTTCTCTCTTGGGCGTACGCCGACAGTTGTGATCTTATGGGAGTATGAACAACAAACGTTGGATAATAACAGTTACTCATTCAAAACCCATTCGTTTTGAATAACAGTTCATTAACTGTTATTCGAAACAAAAAACAACAGTTATTTTTATTTCATTCTCCATTTCGCCACTGTAATTGTAAATTCGTTTTTTTGTTAAAACGTTTATACACAGTGAAGGTTATAGGGGTATTCATGATATTGTGTAATAATCTATAATCTAAAATGTTTTACCATTTTAAATATTATAAGTATAGGATTGTGAGCAGCCCTATTTAAAGTCATGTTAAATGTTAAATGGATAAGAACTCCTAGTGGATTTTTATAGCAACTTGTTTTATAACTTTTCCTTTTAAAACTTCATGTTATTGTTTACTTCTTAGTTTTGATTAAAGTAATTTATTACAACATGCCTAAAGTAATTGACAAGTAGAATTTGTGTGAAAATTGGGCCACTCAGTGCCTTTTTTATCTTATTACTTGTGAGGAAGAGAATCAAGATGAGCTAATTGACAACTGTCATTAAATTATTATTATCATCTATTGCTTTATTAGTTTTAACAACATCCAAATAATACTTAATATAATAAAAATCAAACTACGAGCAAGTAATAAGCTGGTCTGTTGCGTGACTCTATTCTCCATTTAACAGACTTAGTAACAGACTCTCAACCATGTTACATATTATATCGTTTTAACATGGTAAAAGAAGGAAATATTTCTCCATTTAACATAAGTTTTTCCATTTAACACGCATTAACATGTTAAAGTTAAGATCATGAATACCCCTTATGCTCTGTTTTTTTTACTAACATCTGCTGCCATTACTAGCTCTTTTGTTGTCTTTTTTTTTATCATCATTTTGATTATTTATTTTAAATAATTGATGGGCAATAATAGTTTATTATATTACAATATAAAAATAATTTGGCGAATAAAAATGTTCCAACAACATAATGATTTTTTAAATAACCAGTTATAGAAATAAATTGAAAAATAACATATTTCCAAATCAAAGAATTTCCGACTTAATTTATCAAACGATTTTCATATCGATTATTAGTTGGTAAACTATTAATTAATAACGGGAACGAAAACTCATAAGATGTCATACTCTGAATCATTTCGTTCGTTTGTTTTATGAACTATTATTAACAGTTCTTAAGAACTGTTGTTTTTTGTCAACGAACAAGTCATTAAAGTTTGAGAAAAATATCAGAAATGACCACTACAAATAATAATATATAGGTTATAACCGTATACATAAGTTTGGAGTGTGCGCAGTTGAATGAAGTGGAGGTTACAGAACATCCAGTATCACTGATATTTTTATTTTCGTTCTAATCATTTCTGCATCGAATGAGCATGCAGACATCTTTCCCGTTCTTGCCGGGACATCCGCAGTGCTTGCATGGGTCCCTCTCAGCGTTAGTGCAATCTAAAAAAAGAACATAATAACTTTAAATGGCGGTATTTTACATATTTTTTCTGAATTATTTACCTAAATAAAATTCTAAACTTCTACAGCAATTCCTAAACCATTTGTTAGCCTTTTTTGAGGATTTGGAAACTCTGTAATTCGAAAATGAGTAAACATATTTAAAAAACTCGATTGTCGGAAGATAGTCCAGGTGGCGGTCTATAAAGGTATCAGAATAGGAGAAGAAAACTACTAATTAACTAACGTTTCGCACCACTTCGCAGGGCTTCTTCAGCCTACCTACTATTTTTATCTTAATATTCACAGCAGTGGATCAGTTAAAAAACAAATAAATAAGTTTAAAGAAAACTAATTTATAAATTTAAAAAACAAAAAGTGAGTTAGAAGAAATGAATAAATATTGGAGGAAAATAATTGACCGTTTGCAGTAGAAGTCCGGGTGGCGGTCATTAAAGGTATCAAAAAGTAAAAGGAAAACTATTTATTGCTAACCAACATTTAGTTTTCAGTTGCCCTTTGTTCTTTGTACAACCATCAGACAGCCCTGACGAAGCCCTGCAAACATTTCTTAACAATAAATAGTTGTCTTTTACTATATTGATACCATTATTGACCGCCACCCGGACTATCTTCCTCCAAATGAATTAATTATATAATATAAAAATAATATAAATTAATTATATAAAGTTAAAAAAAAAGAAGATTTTTTTTTTAAACATAAGCAAATCAATTTACAGCAAGTTTAATGCTCAAAAGATTATGCTGTTGGTATTAAAAAATCACAATAAACAACAAAATGGGGCCATAATACAGAAAAGATAACAACTGAATTTGTGTCAGTCCGATAGTCTTGCAAAGTGGGGCCAAACCTTGCTTAACAATAAATAGTTTTCTTCTACTAATTTGAAACCTTTATTGACCGTCACCTGGACCATCTTCCTACAATCTACTTCATACGGTCAGCTATTTTTTTCCGATATCTAAATAACATGTTTAATATTTCCAAGTCTATACCTCTACAACTATACCTCTGTGCAAAATCGAATAAAATCTGAGATGTTCAGATTCAAAAGTTTGTTGAGTTGACGTGGAATCCGTTTATTTATTTTTGTCGTGCTATGGATTGGTTCAAATACTGAGTAATGAGTAAAAAGTTTAGGCATTTCAATATTAGGGCCCCCATTTTGATATTTATTCTGATTTTTTAAAAACCAACATCATAATCTTTTGTGCATTAAACTTGCTGTAAATTGATACTGCCGAAGATTTAAAAAAAAAAAGTTATCTGTTTGGAAGGTCGCTGATTGACCATGAATAATAATAAATGTAAGATGGGTGCGGTGAAAGAAAACTCAAATAGTGATTAAGCCCTTTATATTGTAACAACGTTTTGCCCCACGTTGCAGAGCTTCATCAGAATAGTACAAGAGCCGGGAAGAAAAAAAGGCAGTTATCTCACCCCAATTTTGATTATTTTAATGGAAACAATGTATAATTAATAGTCAAGATTCATGAGTCTGCCAAGCATAGGTACGGGGAATAAAAAATGGCGGCAGTTTCAAAACCTTAAAAAAACATTAATTTTTCATTCGGAGCTCTATATCTTAAAAACTACCAAAAACACTAGAAAATCTAAAAGAACATTATTTAAACAAGAGTAAATTTTCTGAAATATTAGCCCTAAAAGAGCTATTACGTCCAATAATTCTCGAGAAATAGTTTTTTAAAAAGCAAAATTTCTTAAAAATCTTCTGAAAGATTAGTAGTTAGCTAATTTATTTTGAGAAATCTATATCTCAGGAACTATGAGATGTACAGCTGTCTACTAGCACTGAAATTAAAGCTAGTTTAATGGACTATAAATAAGTTTACGACCTTTACTATCGTAGGAATAGTAGTTTTCATGATATTTGCTAAAATAAATTGATTTATAGTAGTTCGGACAATAAGTTTGATTTATGAAAAACGTTTCAGAAACCATTAGACGTAGTAGTTTTTATGATATTTGACAAAATAAACTCACAAAATGTTAATTTATAGTTATTCGTATAAAATGTTGGATTTTTGAAAAAATATACCTCTAGATTCATAAGACCTACATATGTCTACCAACACTTAAAATAAAGGAAATTTTACTTACTATAAAGTAGTTTATGACACTTACCTTCGTAAGAGTAGTAGTTTTTATGATAGTCACATATGAATATAAATTTGGCAAATGCAAAATTTGTGCGAACAACTATAAATCAATTTATTTTAGCAAATTTCATGTAAGCTATTACCCCTACAAAGATAAACATCATAAAATACTTTATAGCTCATTCAGCTAGTTTAATGTAATTTGCGTGCTAATAGACATCTGCACGTCAAATGGTTTTTGAGATATAAATTTTTCAAAATAAATTCACTAACTACTGATCTTTCAGTACATCTCAAACAACATTTTTATGAAATGTTGCTTTTAAAAAGCTATATCTCGAAAACTATTTAACGTAAATAACTCTATTAGGGCTCATATTTTAGCAAATTTGAACTGAGATGTTCAAGTAGCCCAGCTTTTGAACAATCTCAGTGCATACTACTTCAGCCTGATGTAGAGCTGTCTCGGCGTTCATACTGCTGCTGTGGATGGCAATATCGTCAGCGTAAGCGGCGACCGTTGTCTTCCTGTAGTCCTTGCCAACCACATCAGCAGTATGAATTGAAAACAAGACTGGCGAAAGGACTGCTCCTTGAGGCACTCTGCAAGTCAGTGGGATAGATGTTGATTTTTGTTATGTTGTGGGATAGAAGTTGATTACTGTGCAAGCTTGCATGCTAAGTTGTGGTGGCTTGAAATAGACAATATTATGTATCATATAAATATATGTAGTTTATATATCGCCAGTCATGGGTTCCCAGTGTATTGTAACAATAATGTATTTGGCCTGCATGGCCAAGTTAAGCATTTCTCTGGTGGTAAAAGAAAAAAATAAATAAATTTGCACTCTTAGATTTTTCTGAACATTTAGTATTTCATGAAGATACAAACAACGATTAAAAAAATCCAAATCCCGTCTTTTTGGGAATTAATACCATCTAACACTTTTTTCTTTATATTTTCTCTTATACATTAATATTTGGCGAAAGAGGTTTTATCCTAGAAAACTCTGTTTTACTTACAAGATACAAATTAATGAAGTGTGAATTATATGAAGTTTTTCTAAATGGATATCCCTCTGTTATGAACAAATCTCTTTATGTAAAATTTCAGGCCCACAGGGCACACATTTGATGCATTTGAAACCCTCTGCTACGGACCCCTACACTCTGGACGCTGATACTAATTTTATTCCTCATCAGAACTGTTCAATCTTTTTTTTACGAACCAAAGTCGCTTTATGATTTACAAACTTATGATTTTAGAACCAAATTTTTAAATCATTTATTTTGGAAAGAAATATACTGGTTTTGGTTATGCACTTAGACATTAAGGAATAGTTATATTAAACAAAAGTTAGGCATTACGTATTATTTATATATGTATAAATTTATATATGTAGTAATTCATACATAAAATTACTGAGAAAATATACATTACAGAAATTATATTTCATACTGAAGTAAAAAAAATTAAAAATAGCATTCATTTACATGCTACCATCTTTTATGCTTATTTTGACCACCATCCAATCTTTATAATTGAGGCGTGTTGCTTCAAAACCAGCTCCATCCCTATTTTTCATGTTCTCGATACACATCACACTGCCAAGCAGGGGGGCAGAACCAGTTTCTTTTTCGTGAAAAATGCGTTCTAAGTGATGTGTTTGTTGTAAAAGCAGCTCGATCTAAGCTTTCTTCCCTGGTCGCTAAGGTTATTCAGAGTGTATGCTATTTTAATCTTGGAAGGTTTAACTGGCATGGCGCACAATCTATTGTTTTCGTACTAATTTTCCTTCTCACATATTCAACTTTTACGATGAAATACTATCCAGATTTGGAGATTAGTCATTCGAGGAAGAAACAACAAAAACCGGATTTACAAATTTCCATTTTTCAATTAACATTGTATTGAAATGACCTTTTTTCTACTTTTATCATAGGTTCACATTTTCTCTTGAAATTTCACTAAGAAAAAAATAGTTTTATTTTTTATTAATTAAAACTATATTTCTGATTTTTTTCAATGTTATCATTCAGTGTATTGCATTGAAAATGGTTGTTAATCGCCCAATTTGGTTCAAAACCAGTTCCATTCAAATTATAAATTAAACTATCAGAAACCTAAAATTACTGAAGCAGTGAAACTACCGTGAAATAATCATAGACGTTAGTTCTATCGATTTAAATTTTTTAAAAATATCTCTAAACTGATCGACATTTCAATGAGAAGGTTTTTTGCTTTCCTGGAAATTCTCTAAACTTGGGTGAATCTGGTTTTGAAGCTACACGCCCCAAATATACAATATATTTATTACAACTTTATTACAACTAATTACCAAATTAGTTTATACCTTTTTTATGGCAATCCGAGCGTTTAGATCGATGGGTCAACTCTTTACCTGCTAAATTAAATAGAAAAAAAAATTAGCTTAAAGTACGAGAGAGATTGGACTTAATTTTCTATTTAATTTTATTTGATTACCTTCATAGCCTGCAAAAGGCGAAGCAAACACTCCTGAAAAAGAGAAATTGTTTACCACAAATAATAAATTACATATACCTAGGTATGTGATTATACAATCAAAAATTTATTGTAGTGGTTTCAAACTCATTGAGGTCTAAAGACCACTTAGCAAGAAATTTGACCACCTACGGCCCAAAATGTTTCTCGACTAGAAGCAAAGAGTCTTTTAATTTTCTTTTTCATGCATTTAACTGTTAAAGTTTTTCAAACAACACTTTGAAATACAACACAAGTTGTATGTATCCAGAACATACGAAAATTTCCTGTATCCATTTTCACTTTAACACTCTTCACAATATATACGTCAAATGATTTTTGAGATATAAATTTCTCAAATTAAATTCACTAAGTACTGATTATTTTAGGGCATTTTTTATGAAATGTTAAATTTTAAAAAGCTATATCTCGGGAACTTTTTAATGTAAATAGTTTAATTAGGGCTCATATTTTAGAAAATTTACTCTTCTTTAAATGATGTTCTCTTAGGTTTTTTAGTTTTGTAAGTAGTTTAAAAGATATGAAGCTACGAATGAATATTTTTTTTTTAAACGTTTTGAAACAGCCATTTTGTATTCCCTATAACTATATTTGGTAGACTCATCGATTTTGACTTCTAATTATACCTACCTTTCGTTAAAGTAATACAAATTTAGGGTAAAATAACTGACTTTTTCTCCTTGTACTACTATGACTCCATAAAAACATATTTATATTTTTTTAAATAGTGTCTCCATATCTGATATTGATGTCGATACTTTTGATTTTAGGTAACTAATTTACTCATAAAAAATTATAACGATTCCTTAGCGACTCAATTCGGTGAAACAAGATGAAAATATTGGACTATGTGATAAATGAAAACAATGAATGTCTTTTATTTACCTACTCGATATTTGGTATAAATACTTTAAATCTGCATAATTCTTGAAAGTAACAAGAAATTAAAGTGAGTATGTGAGAGCAATACGGCTATGTAATTTTATGATTTTTGTTCACGAATTTGAGGTGTATGAACTAATGTACCACACTCTAACCTAGGAGAGCTCGCAGTATTAAATTCCCTACGACTCTACAAAGTCCTACGTTCACTACGGTTCATTATAACATTAAATATAAGAAATTGGTAATATTTAATGAAACATAGTTGCTTCTAATTATATCATGATTTAAAAAAAAAATAGAGTTATGATAACTCAAAAAGATTTCCATAATCGGATATTTTTTAATGTTTTGTGTTTAATGTTTTTTAGACGTGGGAATTTTCTAAATAAAACTAGAAATGTAAATTTTTTTTAGTAAACGTTCTAGGAAAGACATTACAGGATCTTTGTTATTTATTTCTTGTTACTATTGTAAATTTAATCTTGCTTTGCTCTTTAGTTCACCTAACCTTTAAATTTTTTTGTTATATAAACTGATTTAACTTTACATCCGCATTATATAATTCTGAATAATTTATTAGCCACGTTAGAATTTTAAATTAGTACTATCGTTAAATGGATTTGTCGAAATATAATCATAATATTCTCACCACACATAAAGCAAAGAAGGACGATAGTTGTTAGAAGAAGTTTCATCTCGACTGGTATCTTCAGACAAGATCATCTAATTAGCGATGACGTAGAACGGTGCCTGACCAATAGGCGTTCATGCAGTTCGATAAGGAAAACTTGTTTTTAGTTCCAGAGACTTGGGTTCCTCGCCGATAAATTTAAAGAATTTTTTTTATGAAAAATATAGTTACATTTTACACATAAAGTCTTGGCTCTTGTCCAATCCGTATAGATTGGGTTCCTATAAATTATTCTATATACAACATTGAATTTCAATATACGTGTACCATAACGCCAAAACATGCGGAAATTATTTTTTAATATGTTGAGGTGAAAAAACTTCTATTTGAAATTTTATCACATTTCTGTATTTCTTGTACTACGTTTCGGGTTTATTCCATATTCATACTAATATATAACCTACAATTACAACTATTAATTTAACATTATCAAATTTTTTATATAATGGGGTATATGAAAAAACAAAAAAAGACTAAAAATATTTTAATCCTATTTAATACTTACCAATACTTAATAATATTTTTAGAGAACTCTCCAAGCTTGTTTAATCCCATTCGATTTCTTAAAAAAAAATCTCAGTTTAATTATTTGTTTCAAAAAAAGAAACTTGACAATGTCCTACAGAATTCTCGTAATTTTAAGGCATTACTGGAAAAAACATCACAGCCGCTGAAGCAACTCGTGAAATTATTAAACATGAAAGGGAAGGTGTCCATGATCTGCACACTGCGCGGCGTTGGTTTGAAAACTTAGCAGTGGAGATGAGACGTTGGAAAGGAAGAAGGGTTCCGGGCGACCATTAATGGACATTGATGAGGTTCTGCAGGAAGCTGTTGAGTTAAATCCATCCACAAGTACTTGCGAACTTGCCAGGGAGAGTAGTGTATCGAAAGATATTGCTAGTGGCGATTTATTCTCCATGGGGAAGGTGAGAAAGAGTAGTAAACTGGTCCCTCACGAACTCACTCCTCAGAAATCAGCAATGACTTCCCATCTAACCAAAGAAAAGTTAAAAGAACTTCATAGGTTCGACCACATATAGTCCAGACTCGCTTCATTGGATAACTACTTGTTTCGATCCATGGCCCATTTCCTTGACGGGAAAAAATTTGACAATTTAAAATTGTGGTCCAAGAGTTCTTTGACAGCCATCCCAAAGAATGGTATCAGCGTGGGATCGAGCAATTGGCTAGCAGATGGCCAATAACGGTAGATAACAATGGACTATACTTTGAGTTTTAATTGTATTTTATATCAAAGAAATAATAATACAAATATTTGGTTGGAAAAAGGTCTTTTTTCTCATTATTAAAATTATTCAATTAAACCCTTATAATCTATTTTACCTTATTTTGTCAATTACATCTATTTCTTTTTGAAATATTGTCACATATACAAATAATTTAATATTTACTACATAATATTGTTTAAACAATGCCTTTCATTACTGATGCATTCATTTGTCCCTTGACACAAACTTATATTAAGCTATACTAGTCATCTCTTTGGCCATATCAAAATGCCTCTGTGCTGTTTTTTTACCTCCTTATTGATATGTTTGTATTTAATAAATTTTGCTATTCAAGTTGAAATTATGGTTTTAAAATTGGATAATTTATTTTTAAATGTTTTTCCTGATTCTTTCTCTACTTATATCAGCCTATTTATTATAGTTGCATATCGTGTATTCAAGTTTTTTGTATCTTTTTATAGTTTATTTTGTATCTGCACCAAGGGCGCACAATATTGGTCTAGGAGGGAAAAGGTATTAAAAAGTATTTCCTCCTGGAGGCCAATTACAATATACTGGATTGTGCGCCGAATCATCGTGAAGGTTCTGAATTCGGAATTGAGAAAGCAGATCACCTTCAGCAAAAGTCAAAGGGGCTTCATAAAAGGTTTACTGGGAACACATGTAAGCACCAGAATCATCGCCGCGATCATAAAAGATGCCAAAAATAGGAAAAAAAGATTGCGCGGTGGTTTTTCTGGACGTAGATTGATACTTTTGACCACGTTGGTCATGAACACATAGTGAACTCGCTGGAGGTAAGAGGTGTGTCACCCAACCTCACAAATGTGATCGCGGCTCCCCTAACCTCAAACAAAATAAAGATTAATATAGGAACCCACACGACTAGCCAGATCAGTGTATTGCGGGGGGTGCCTCAGGGCGGGTCCTTGTCGCCTTCGCTGTTCAACCTAGCCATTGATCACTTGTACCGCGAGCTCTGTGATCAGGAGTTTGCTAATAAGTTTCGGTACGGCGCGCGACAGGGGTTCTGCGGAAAGAATAATAAATAGTCTCCAGAGGCTGCTCGTGGAGATTGGTCTGGCAATAAATGCAAAGAAAAGTGTGGGTATCATAATAGACAAAGGAGAGCTGCGGTCAACAAAGCTAGAATTTAGAAAAGAGGTGGTGACAAATTGCGATATTGGAGAGTATATATTTTATACCAATATCCGCAGGAGTATCAAGGCCATCATGGAGCTCCCCGCTAACACCGCGTTGGTGATGCTGTACGCAACAGGAGGTATCGATGACTGGGTCTGATCCGCTGTCAATAGAAAGTCTCACTGCAGCATTGGTCCATTGCCCAGCGACTGTCGAATGTTCTGGATATTTTTTCCCTATTCCAGTCTACATCCAATTACGAAGCCGAAATCGCGGCATGTGCCGATAGACGTGGGGAGGATAAGCGCCACCAAAATGTGAGAGCAGTCGTTGCGTGAGAATGCTTTCGAAGAATGGGCCAATTGCAGGTGGCAGGGTATTGGTGTTCGCCATTTCAAAGAGACCCCAAAAGTGAATAGATATGTATGTGAGAAGCAGATACTCTCGGGGTCAGAATGAACGCCCTGAAACTAAATATCAACTACGCATCCCTGCGTGGAGTCCAGGAGCCAGTGAACAGCAAGGAGAAGTTGGGTCCCTCTGTCGCAAATGCGTTGCCCCCCAACAACTCCCTCCTTATAACACGCCGGCACCACAGGGTCAAAGAAGAATTGATGAAGTTCCTTGAAAGAAAAGACTTAACCTGCTTCGAGGTTTATTGCGTTGACACCGACGGATCCGTAAGATACGCAGATATTGTCGCATTTACAAAAGTCGGAGGCACGGTTCTGGTCTTGGATCCGACGGTAAGATTTAAAAGTAATGACCTCGAACAGGAAGGTGAAGTGAAAAGGGAAAAAAGGAAATATATGAAAATGCATCCCTTTCCTTAAGGAAAAATTCCGCGAAACCTTCGGAGAGAGAGAGCACACCGTCAGAAGCCTCTGGTTTGGATCTCGCGGAACAATACTAGATAGAACAAGGAGCTTCTTAGAAGGTCTAGGTGTTAGCATCGGGGATATTGCGATCTTGGCGGAAAATATTATTTTGGACTCCCTGGGGATCATACATCATCACCTGCATGGAAATTAGCTCTAGATTATTCATTATTTTTTCTATTTATTTATTTTAGTAGGTGGACCTGTTGATTTGTGTGTTTTAACTTATTTATTCATTAAATTTATTTATTTTTACTTATGTATCCAATCTAGTATTTCTTTTAACCAATTTTTTATTATATTTTCCTTTAAATCTATGTATTAGTTTGTTGTTTTTTTTTTTGTAAAATGTATTTATTTGTTTATTTTACTGTAAACTGATCGACTGTTATGACTTGTATTTCTCTGGTTTGATTTCACATCGCTGTCTAATGGTGAATTTGTTTAGCGGGTCACTGGGGAGGATCTGAAAGAGGGAATTCGGCAGAGTGAATTTGTTGATAAAATAAAACAAAAATTGTGAAATAGAAGTGATAAGAAAGGGAAAGAAAAAAAGGAATAAATTGAAATATTTGTATTTAGTGTGTAGAATTGATTGTGACTGGTACGGGATGGCCAGAATTTGCAAGCGACCTGTTGGGTGTCAGTTTTTAGGCACAAATAGAGCTTGTGCTGCATTTATATCCCATTTACATTGTTTTAGAACTACCAGCAGAGGAATATTTGTGCTCTCCGTATTTTAATTAATTCAAGAATTTCCCCAACCTTTAGATTCAATAATTAACTCTTGTTTAAGGATGTAAGAATGTTGTAAAACATTCCACACGCTTGTGTATGCCATTATTTGGGACCTGTAAGTTTGCTTGGTGGTAATGCTATCAACTATCTGCCTATCCCCAACGAACTCGTATGTCAGATAGATATCATGAAGTCTTTAATATAAAATCGGATGAACTGTGAGTACAAAATTATATGAAACGGTTTTAAAACACTTGTAAATATTGGAAGTGTTAATGTTTTTAAAAAAGTTCTTACTTTAACAATTTCTTAGTATTATTATAAATAAAATTCATTTTTCTCATGCATTTGCGTAGCTGTAACACTTTTTTTTTAATTTTTACTATCTAGTTTATTTTTCAATTTTCTAAAAAGATAGATTATGAAATAATAATACAAATAAAACACAAAATTATAGGATAAAACAGGATTGGAATGGAAATTATGTTCCAGGACAAGTTACCTAAATAAATTAATGTTAATAAACAGACAAATAATGTATTGTTGAAAGAAAGGTAAAGAATAGGTAATTAAAAATTAAATTCATTAATTAATGTTAATAAACATAAAGAATAATGTAATGTTAATAGAAAGGTAAAGAATAGCTAATTAAAAATTAAATTCGATAATTAATTATTAAAAAACATACAATTGTCAATGGAAAAAGAAGGCAAGAGGAAAACTAAATTATTACGAGATCATTTCACTTCAATGAACTTGGTAATTTCGAAGGTTTCACCACTGATAAGAGAGGTTATGTTTCTTATCATTTGAATATGACCTCAGATTCAAGATTTTATTGTCAGCATTTATCATATATTCCGTTGAGAATAATTGCTTTGACCATATAACATTAACATAAAACTTTTTTTTTTTCTACTTCGACTAATTATTGTTTAAAAAATAGTTTTATATATATATATCTTTATCCGAAATCAAAATTAAAGTCTACCATACTGTACTTAATATAATTTTACTTATTTTTGATTTGATTCAAAGAAATTGTGTTCCCTATTAATTAATTTTAGCAAATATGAAAGTATGGCCAATAGTTTCAAGCTCTCAGTTCATTCAATTTATTTATTCTTGACAGTTGTATTATTGTTTATCAACATTGTTTACACTGTTGATAAAACTTCAAAAATTGAATCAGAAGTTATATTTCATCTTGGAACAAAAACACCATATCGCATAGTTGCTAATACTAATGATAGTGTTGTGGAATATCCAGGTAAAATATATTAACTATGTTGTGCCTTTATATTATAGGTTCTATTTTTTTGACAATAACATTTATTTTGGTGATTTCAGTCTTACAAACCATATAAATTTATATTTACCTATAATGTTCCAGCATTTACATTTTCAGCCACTGTTAGACATGGATTGGACTAACAAACTTGAGGATATGTTCAATTTTTTAGCTAAGAATAGTCAACAGTAATTTACCTGGAGCTATAATAATATTATTACATACAGAACATTAACTCGAATGTTTTTTTAATTTAACATATTCTGTTTTGATCTATTTGTTTCTAATTTATTTATTGTATCATCAGATTTTTTTGAAATATTATCATTATAAAATTTTCTACTCTAATTTTTACTTCAGGTTGTTATCCTGTGAAGATTTTTGGAATCATTCGTCATGGAACTCGTACACCCGGAAACAAAGTTATTAATAAAGTTAAACAAATTATTTCAACTGTTAAGCTGAGTAGTCATACCAAGGATGCTTTTGCATTTTTGGAAGGTAAAATTTTATTCAATTTGATTCTTCTTTACTCATAAAACATAATATATACCTTATAAGAATTCTTTTAAGCCTCGTTTAATTGAATAGTTATTTTAGAAAAGGGAATAAGCTCCTAAATTAGGTTTTATTAACTAAGAAAAAAAAAAACGGTCTCAATACTACAATTTGAATACCTAAAAATTCTAAAAGTCACAATATACTCTATGATAAAATTTGATTTTAATAGTCCCATCATTTATTATTAAATTACATCTTATGGTCTCCTTGAGTATACAAGCTTGTTAAAGGTGTCAATTACATTTTTGTAAGTAGTAGAATAAAAACAGAAATGGTGATAAGATGAGTTATTGTTTAGAAATCCTAAATCAAGATATCACCCAAAATATTTGAAATCCTTATAGTTGAAGTATGCTAATAAAATCGGTGTAAAATTATAAGTTCTTAGTTCATAGGATGGAAACAAAGTATTGGAAAACCTAATTATGCCAAAGATTTGATATATTTAACATGGCATCTAAGATGGGCCTTCTGTAAAGAACATAATTACTTTTACTTGGGTCTTATGATATATATTGAATTAAATGTTTTTGAGAATTTAGAATTCAAAAAATTGAATAGTTGAAAACACTATACTTCAATATATTAAATGGAAGTATCAGATGTGTAGAATCTTAAAAAGTACTAAAAAAAAAAATTAGTTTTCTTAAGCACTTGTTTCCGAAAATAAAAATCCTGCTGTAGACTTAGGTTTATTTTATTGCTTACATCTTCCATGCTTACATTCTCACCTATTGACTTCCAAAAGGAATGATGGCTCACCAAGTTTCATGTTCTTAATCAGCTCGAATGTATCCTGGATATTCATGCTATGTACTTTTTGCAGTCGTGTTACTGGACATTGTGTCAAACTTTGATTTCATATAATAATTTGTAGATTTGTTCTTAATTGAAGAACTTCTCCTTTAGGTTGTAAACATTTATCATAACCACACATCTTTCCTTCTGCTGAAGTACATTTCATGACTAAGAAAACATTCAACAACTTAAATAATAAGACATTCAATTTGTCATCACTACTTATTAGGAGTACAATATCTGTCTGTTTGTGACACAGTGGTCTGTATTTTATGAACAAGGCTTTAAGACATGATATAAAGTGCTATTACTGTAAATATGGTAGTTTGCTAGCCTCTGGCTGGATTGTGAACAGGAATTACAATAGTTGAGTTTTAATTTTGGAACAGGAAAGGGCACGTCTGATTATTGGGAAGTATAGAATACCTGGAAATAGTGCAACAAGCAATATAGGATTTTTGTAATAATGTATATGTAAAGAAAGATCAGAATATCAAGATCTAAGTGGGCTATGTGTGAATAGAGGACTAGCATTAAAGGAGATTCTCAACTTTAGGCCATTGTTTGTGTATTGTTAGATTTTTTTACATTTTATTTTTATTTTTTTAATTGTGATGTATACTCTAAAAAAAAATACTTTTCATTCAACACTAGGTTTACGATATCAAAATTCAATACCCAAACAAGAATGGGTTTAATTTTAATCATTTTGTGTCATAAATTAATCATTTACTCTGAAGATTTTATATACACAATTATTTTTTCCTAGGCTTTCTAAATTTTGGAATTGGTATCTAATATACCTATCTCTGAGAAATCCATCAAATTGACGGGCTAGCTGATTTAATAAACAATCCTTATATGTTTACTTTATATGTATAATGATTCCTCATATAATAAATATAAGAGTGAAAGAAAAGTCTTTACTACGATGGTTTACTAAGATTGTTATTTCAATCATGTAAACCGAAGGAGATTGTATAGCCCGAGTGTTTTCTTTTATTTCCATCTTCAACTTGCATATGCTTATCGCGTATGAAACAAGAGACGATCTTTAGTATGATCGCTACAGTGACTGTAAGATCCATATATTTTTATATAATTTCTCCCCCTTATTATGTATATAATCATTTGATTTTTGCCTATATTTAACATTATTAACATTACTTTAACATTATTTTATATATTTTACCTTCAAGTGTAATGTATCTGTTAACTGCCACTTTCCCCCACAATTTCCATTCTGTTCTTCTCATCCTGCCTTTAGTTCATTCTTGTGTTTACATCCATTCAGTAAGGTGGTTGCCCTATATCGTCCTTTCTTTCCTTTCTTTTTCTTAACTTTTATTCTTATTTCCCTTATTTTTCCGTCCTTTAGTGTTTACTGTATTATGATATTTATTTTTTATCTATTTTTTAGTTGTTATTATTTTCATTTTCCTTAATTGTCTAATACCTTTTTGTATTTCTAGTTTATCTATAATTTTCACTGTAAATCTTAATTTTAGTAGCTTATATCTTTTTTTTGCCCCAATGAAGTCCTGCAACCTGGGGCGAAACGGCTCACATTACATAGTTTAATTATTATTTAAGTTTTTTTTTTTTTTTTTTCTTTTTTTAATATATCTGAACCATCTTCCTTTTATAGAAAAGAGAAATATTTATTTTGGATGCCCTAAGCAGTTATTAAATCATATCTATAAATAATAAAAATTAAAATTGATTGAGAAAAAGTGAAATAATTTTGTAACTTTACAGGAATATTATGGAAATCACAGGCAAAAAAAAAATGGTCATCCTTGTTAAATACAGGGCCAGAAAAAATTCTTACGACCGAGGGGGAGAATGAAATGATGTTACTGGCACATCGATTTCAAAATCGCTTTCCATCTCTATTACCAAAGATTTTTTCTAATAGTTCTTATTTTGTGAGTTATTAATTATTTGTGTTGATCATTTTTAAATAATAAAAAAAATTTACTACCTTCATGGTATTAGTGTAAAATCTGCTTAAGAAAAATATTTGTTAGTAAATTTATTCTATTTATAATAAATACATACCTTTTTATTTTAGCTTAAATATACTGATACTCAAAGAACAAAAGAAAGTGCCAGGCACTTTGCTATTGGTTTATTTGGCGAAGAAGCTAGTGATTCTGTTTGGTTTCCAAAGCCTCCTCTGCAGGATCCAATTCTTCGGGTTATTACTTTTTTTTTGTTATTTACACCTCATTACATTAAATATGACATTGATTTAAGTTAACCAAATATAATATTTCAGTTTTACAAATTATGTGACAAATGGAAGAAGGAAGTAAAGAAGAATCCTATGACGAAATACGAACTGAACAAATATAAAACATCTCCTGAAGTTCATAACATGCAAATGCAGGTTTCTAGTCGAATTGGCTTAAACTATACTTTATCATTTGGTACTTACGATTTTTCATAAGTGTAAATTTTTATAGGCAGATGAATAGTTTCAGTTTGCCAAAACAATAACAATGGAATAATAACTGTTTAGCTGAATTATGCTTATATATTTTTAATTAATCCATTTACTATTTGTTGCAATATTTTTACTTTTACTTACCTGCATATAGAATATATAGTAGGCATAAGTATTGCAATCATGCAAAATTTTAAATGTGAGACAAGAGTTTTCAAAACGTTTTGAGTTTCCCTGAGTCTTGCAAAATTGTCCTTATGCGTATATGGGAAAAGCCTGGCTCAAAAAAGAAAATTTGTACGAAACTGAAGAATATTTAGGGCAGGTGTATGCCTGGGGTGTAATAAAAAATTTTTCGTTAAAATTAATGAATCAATTTTATACTTTCTTAGATTCTTTTCAAAAACGGCTCTAATTTTATCTATTAATTTCAGTAAATCAATGTATAATCAGATAGGCCTTATCCTCATTAAAATAATCTGACAGGCTTAAATGATGATTTTTTTTTTTCTAATCACCCCCTAAAGTACCTTTAATTTTATTTATTTGAAAAAAATGAACAGTTCCCATTCTTAGCAAATAATAAAAAATATTAAAGATTTTATTTGTTAATTTAATACCAGATTGGCCTAGTGGGCCTTACATGGTTAATGTAAGAGGTAATTTTTTTTACAGAAAAATATGAAGAGGAAGAAATTAAGATAAAATAAAATTTTAGAGTGACAATTACAGAATCATAATAATAATAATAATAATAATGTATTATTATAATCATGTTTTAAAGCAAACTCTGTCCTGCCTAATAAAAATACTTAACATGAGTTGTACTTGCTTCATGGAACAATATTATTTAAAGATACTACAGCTATAAAGTAACAACCGTTTGAGTCTGCAATATAATTGGTAACGCAGATAAGAAAAATATTGGAGAGCTTCGGAATGTTTGACCCGATACTACCTAATGATCCAGTAAGTATCAAAATTAGAATGGAGGGGATCTTGGATAGATATAGGGAATTTGTCAAGGATAAAGACCTCTTGTTATTATGAGAATCAACCTATAATCCGTGGTACAATAGGGTCTTCATTAAAACGGATGCTCCTCAAAGCTACCTAAAAATCAGCTGCCCTATAGCTCACTTGAGAATAATTGCCCAACTACGACTCTCATATAAGGTAAATATGCAATTACTCTAAGTGTTGGTCCACAAAAATATACTTTGGACCCACAGAAGCTTGTAATGGAGGAAGGATTGTTTCCATTTTTTGACAAATTGCCCCATGTGTCATGAGAATATGCAATATTAACCAAAATTAAATATATGAATTTTTGTCTGTACCCTCAGGATTGGATCTTAAACTCCTTTTTATATATGGAATACAAAACCTTTTGCTTAGAGCTGGATACCTATTGTCCCAATAGGAGGTATAGTTTATTTTTATTATTAAATATAAAGTAACGTTTTTGTTTTGTATTTTACTGTGAGGAATGTAGATAGCCCAACTTGGGTATATCGTTTGTTATTATTTTATATAAACGATCTTTAATTTATCATCTTTTTAAAATTACAACAATTGATTATTTATTTTATGTATTTCACAGGCCAATTCTATTTGTATGGGGTTTGCCCCTTAAATAAATTATTATTATTATTATTATTATTAACTGAAGTGATAAATATAGAATTTATAACAGGATGTTCTGCAGCTGCCTGGGCTTCAGTCTTCGGGTTGTGGTTGGGTTTTCCAAGTTGTAGGTCACTGCTAATTTAAATTTAGGTAACTGGGAGTGGAAATTCAGGAACCTTTTTTTGATGTAATCCTCTATTTGTAACTCCCGGTGCAATTGGCTGTTTCTTACAAACCAAGGAGGACCCACTGCAATTCTTATAAATATTTTGAAAAGATTGTAATTTTTTCCTTTTCGTAAAGGATGCCGCTGTGATGGATGACTTCACAGCCATCAGCAGAAAATATTAAAGAATTTTATGAATAAATAAAGGAAAAATAGAAATATCGGATTCTAACAGGAAAAGCCGAGACCACCCGACTTTCCTGATTTTATGACGGCTTTTTTATATTTTATTCCACTGTTGTATTTTCAGTGGGAACAAAACTTATATTCGTTATTTATACCTTGAGAAATTCCAAAATACAAATTTTTATTACAACAAAAAAAGAAAGTAATTTTGTTCATAATTTTCACCTTCTTAAGATTTTTTTTTTTCAAAAATCACAAAAATATCTTCAACATGAACCCACCAATCTCCACAAAATTTGGGAAGAAGTTGTGTGATACGCGTACTCCACCAGATTTTTTATCTGTTGGTTATATTCCTATCATGTATATATTAGCCGCAAAGTAATTTTTTTAATGTCCACCTGCAAAATTTATAATTTATCATTCCTATGTTGTTTAGAGACTTTGCATCTTATTTTTACCGCTTGTGCCTTCGAGACTGCTTGGTATCCTCACAATTCCTCAGCTTGGTGTAGCCCTTTTGATAAAAAAGATATTGAGGTTTGTTTGATTTTACATCATTTATTACATTTGCTTTACTTCATTTAGGCATCCATACATGCATGAGATTAACTCAAAATGTAAATCCAGTAAATGGATTTTTTTAATAGATTATGGAATATTTTGAGGAACTGAAATATTTCTGGAGGGATGGCTATGGTTATGATATCAACTATAAGCAAGCCTGCCCATTGCTGCGAAAGGTTACTGACTTCTTCATGTGAGTTCTTGATCAATTTGTGATGAATGAATATCTTTATTTCAATATTGATAATATTTTGTTTCTGACTCAGGGATAAGGCTGGACCAAAGGCCATTTTCTATTTCACTCATTCAGGAGCATTGCTCAAAACACTTTCTCACATTGGTCTTTACAAGGATGATTTCAAGCTTACTCATGACACAGATTTGAAACTGAGACAAACGAGGAACTGGAATGTGTCGAAGATGAATTCATTTGGGAATAATTTGGTATTCGTTCTTTTCAGGTAAGTTAATTTTTATTTCAAATAACTCAATCTTTTAGTTGTTACATTGATAGTAATTTTAACTTACATCCTTGAGTAAGGGACATACAGATATATTGTGAAAATAGATTTCTAATCAAATATGGGTCTTTATCATTCAAACATCCTGGCCATTTCTGAAATACAAAGGAGGGGGTTATCTTTAGGTTTTACCATCTTTGACTCACCATGGTGGGAGGGTCAAGTTTTCATTATGTGGGACCAACACAGAATCAAAGTCGACTCACCATGCTGGATTTGAACCGGCACCGTTGCAGTTCCAAGTTTGTTATGGGTGATGCCTCAACTCACCTGATACAGACGGCCCTAACAAATTGGCCTATTTGCCTTGCATGATTATTGTTACAGTTTGTTAGTTTTTTTAACAGTTGGTAATGGGGAGTATAGTCTTATGCAAAAGACAACTCTATTTATTTACAATGCTATAACCATGAACAATTGTGAAAACGATAAATAAATAATATTTATATAATTAAGAATAAAAGAGAAATTAACAAACAAAAACAAATTATATTTATAGATGCTAGAGTGAGGGGCTTTTCATGAATGAAAATACAGTTCTATTCCCCAGAATAAAAAAAATAATAGCTGGTTCGGTTTTAAAATATACGCAGGACTTGAAAATAATAAAGAAAATGTTCTTTTTTCATATATTTATATAAACAAACATATATTTATAAATAATAA
>NW_027116131.1:831587-851157 GCF_000696795.3 Halyomorpha halys | reverse complement strand
ATAGTGTCTTTAACAAAAGAAACAATTAACTCTTTAATATTATATTGATTAGAAACCAAAAGAAAAACTCGAGATTTGATCAAATAAAAAAGTCACTCATAGTAGGTGTCAGCATGAAGGGATTTCGATATGCTCATATTGAACAAAATAGACTTCTCCAAAATATCTTCCAAGATATCCACCACCATCCAGATGGTGACGGTCTGGTAGAAAAGGGATGGATGAGGATCACTACTGAAGTGGTACCCCAAAATCTGAATAAAGCTGTGAGTTGGTGATTGAAAGTGATAGATACTCAGGCAGCTCCGATGCTTTGTAATACTGGTAGAAGGCAGCCTGTGTCCAGGCCTTAATCCTATTGCACTTATAAACACGTGAAGCCCAAGTGCACCATAACAATCTCTTAAATGTCTTTGATTTATGTAACGAGTTTTAAATTTTAATCACAAAATGCAAGACAATTTAAATTTAAAATCAATAAAAATAAACTTTTTTTGGGGGGCACAACAGACCATGGATGCCTAAGTCCTCACACGATGTATTTACCAATATTAAGAAGTAGTATTCCCAGTATTAGGAAATACATCGCGCGTTTCTTGGCGTAATTTTTTTGCAGGGTGGGTTCGTCACTTTCACGCCTATTTTTTGTGATAGCCACCCATTGGCTAATGGGCCTCACAAATGCCCGGGGTGAGGTTGTCAGTGAGTTTTGCATTAATTTGTGCTTTAAGCCTGGGTGGGCCCGGGATAATAAACTTTTAGTTAACAAAAATAAAAACAATTGGAAAGTAAATAATAAAAAAATTAAATTAAAAATAAATGAAACTTTAACAATAGAGTTTATAAAATAATTAAATATATTATTATTGAATGTGCTATTTATACGATGTTTCATAGGTGTGAGGATGGTGAAAAGTTATTGACTCTACATCAGGAACGGCCAGTTATCCTGAGTGGATGTCCAAAGGAAGAGCTCTGTCCATTTCCGGCTACTCGTAAAATCATGCCAGCGTCTGCAGATTATCAATGTGACTTTACTCGAATCTGTTCCCTGTAATGGCTTGATCTTTCACTTAACATTAAATTGGTTGGTAGCTTAAGATAAATGAACAATTTATTTTAAAAGCATTAATATTGATCGTAAAAATCAAGTATTTAACAAAGGCTTTAACAATTCGTACTACATAAAATAGATTCATTTTACTTACAAAATTAAAGAATCTATATTTTTGCTTTTATAAAATAGTTTTGTAATTTACAAATAAATCACTGATGAACTGACACTTATTTTCTATTTCTTCTTGGCATATTTTAAACTATGGTAGCTTATTTGGCAATGAAAAAGTTATAAACTGAATAGTAAAACTTTGAATTTCGAATCAAAAGGAGTCTTGAATCACAAATCATTTTTTAATGTTATTTTGTGATCAATGACGTAGATAGTTTATTATTTATTTGGATAGCATTGTATAGTTATTAATAAAGTTAATTATTTTCATATTTAAAATTTAATCTTTATTATTGAATATTAATAAAATTGTTTTAAGATTTAACTCTTAATTTATGCTTTATAATACCTGTTTAAAAAAAATATCTATAGTTTTTCTCTTCATGTATAGGCTTATAATGATTACTAATACTTTATAAAAATGTTTTATTTATCATGTTAAATTACAAATACAGAGATTTTACAAATATTTTGTTTAATCTAAAATATAATACTGTAGGTTGGATCACTCTGTAATGATGAATTTTTTGCCATCCATGATGAGTCCTAATTGAATTTTTTAAAAATGCATTAAATTAGATTGTTTCCAAATTATTTTTGGAACATGTTTTCAATTTTTATTGTATTTGTTAAAATAATAATTGTAAGCAAGAGACGATGCAAAATCGCTATGCCTCTCATTATGCTTTAATTTGTAGTATTTATTAGAGCATGAAATTTCATTGAGACGCATTCTATTATGTTTTGTTCCTATATATTTCTTTAAAAAAAAGTCCCAAAACACCAAATTGCTTTGAAAACTCATCTGGATTTCATCTGCCATCATACTTGTTTCACTTGTACTTTCTGACAATAATTTCCATGGTGGATTATGTGTATATGAGTATGTGTCATATAAGGTGTATAATTCAAACCATGAATTTATGTAAATTAGTGGATTTAAATATCTAAATGATTCAAAACCCCTACTAACGAATTTGAATATAGTATTGACAAATGATTCTCTAAAAATAGTGGAGCCTCCATTAGTCACAAACGACTCACCACTTTTTTCTGTTGAATAATAAATATTCTTCAGTTGACGTCGTTCCCTCTTGTTATCAAGATTATTTAAATGGTTAATGAGTCGATTTTTTTGGTCCTTTAATGTATTATTTAAATATGTTTTTTCGACAGTTTCGATGTCAGACAAAATTTCATTTACAGTGTAATAATTCTTCATATTATCTACACATACACTTTTGTTGATTTCTTCGTCTACATATTGTCCACTTCCTTGCAATTCCAAGTTGATTTCGTGTCCTCTGAATTCTTTTAGCTCATTAAATGAACTACTAATATTGTGTAACTTGATGCTCCACATTGTATAAGGGCTCAGCATGAAGTCGTTTTTAATTTTATCATACACATCATTCTTTTTGATTGGTACCCCGTCAATCATTTTCAAAGAAAATATGAAGTGTACCTTATCACGTTTTATAATATAAATCCTATCACCACACCGATAATTTGAATTTCCCAGGTGAGTCAGGTTTAGTTCAAAGTCCTCTAGTTTTTTATCTAGGTTGCCTTGTATATTTTTATCTAATGCTTTGAATTTAAGGCCAATCACATTGAATTTTACAGCATTCATATTACGAATTTTCGTTATATCAGCTTCTAGAAATATCTCTTTTCCAGCTAATAATTTGTAGATCGCATTTTTGTGTTTGTTGTAGGACCATATAAAAAAGGGAGATTTACCATTGTCACTGTTAAACAATATACCTGAGTTTATATGTTTGTCAAAACTGCCAATCGATAGATTCGACTCTAAAATTCTATTTTTCAAGTTTACTAAATTTTTCACAGCACATGAAACTAAATTGTCTACATTGCGTTCTGGTTGTAGTTCTGTTGGCAAATTAAATTCTGAAAGATAGAAATGTGCAAATGGAAAGATATATTGTTTAAACATACTTATGGCTTTTTGATATTGAAACAATACGAGGTTAGATTCTACCATAGTATCTAGTTTGTTTATAGCATTGTTTACTTCGGCATCATTTGTTTCAACTTCAAGTGATTTTTTTGAAGCAATGAATTGTCGATAAGCATCTAATAATTGACTCTCACTCTGGTAATTTTCTATGGTTTTATATATATCAATTACAGCCATCATCCCCTCTTGCATTTTTTTTATACAGCTCATTATTTTTTCCTCAACGCTAAATCCTTTTGTCATTTTGTAGATTAAAGTGAAAAAATCATTAATAGTATTTTGAATTTTCCATTTACTCACTTCGATCGGATAATGTGATTTCTCCTTCATTGCTTTTAACATCTCTTGTAATTTAGATTTTAAATCTTGAAACTTTGGAATTATGATTTTGTAAATAGCTTTATGATATAGCGTTATTTCTCTTAATGTTAAATCTGCTAGTGATATTGCATTTCCTAATATTTCTATTTGGTTATCTTCCTTAAAAGATTCCAGCAGATCTGGATCTATTATTAAGAAATTTTGAATTCTATTCAATGTTTTAAGTATTCTTTTGGTACCTGTCATAGTATTGTTATCCGTCTTCAGTTTTTCTATTTCAGACTTTAACATTTCACTTACTTTTTCCTTAAATGTTTCTATTTCTTCCGGATTTTCATCGTCTTTCATATTTTTTTGAAGCGTATCCACTGCATATTTGGTTTCTTCTTGAGCATCCTTTAAAGTTTTTGAAGGATATTCATTTTGCAAACTAATCAACTCCTGATTCACATTACCTAATTGCTTGAACAAAAGTTGATTTCTTTCTCGCATCATATTAGAAAGTGTATTCATACCCTCTGGCATTTTTGGCACTACAACATCTGAAAAATTTACATTTTCTGAAAGAGAAGACTTTGAAATTGAAATACCTTGTTCTATAACAACTATTGCTGTAATTCCTATGCCACTGAGAGATAATATAAAATAACTTGAAATTTGTAACGCATCCATTAATTTCCTTTTTGCTAATATTTGCTCCACTTCTTTTTGTTTGTAACCTAGTTGATCTTTTTCTCTTGTGACTTTAATTTCCAGATCATTTATTTCTTTTACCAGGACAGTTCGTATATTGCTCATTATCTCTTGAAAAATATCTTCAATATCAGGATTGATCTGTTTTGCTATAAATTGATTAAAATCGTTTGTTTTATTTTCTAATAATTCTTTGTAATTGTTAAAAAAATCATCAATTTTGACTTGATGCTTTAATTCTTTTAAATCATTTATACGTTTTTCTATCAAAGCTAAATATTCCTTTATATCTACAACTAGTTTGGAATCAAAGCTATTATTGATACTAGACAACTTGCTCAAAATAGTAGCATGGAGATACCATAAAACCATTTTGTAGTGAGCTGAATTTCCTTCCAAGTTGAGCTTCTTAACATAATTTGAGATCCTGTTTAACAAAGAGTGGTAAAAAGGTAATAAAGATATTTCTTCATGTAAGATATAGTATTGGGATTCTAAACCTTGCAACTCATCAGTTAGGCTTAACACATCGTAACAGTTTGTTACTTGCTCATTGTTCTCTAATTTGTTGAAAAAATCCATTAAAAATGTACTATTTAAACTATGCTTCAGATTAGATCTTAGATAATTTTTAAACTTATTTATTGAAAGGGGATATTGTTTTTCAAATGTGATTGTTTCCGGTGAATTGATGCTGTTAATAGTAATTTTGGCTGGTAACCCTGATTTTCCCGGAGATGATACACCACCATATGGTACTATTGCTGTTCTTTTGCAGTTATTTCCATTGTTCAAACTTCTTTGACTGCAACTCACTTTAATTAATTCACTATTTTTGCCTCCCTTTCCTCCTTCTCCCGGTTTTCCATTTTCCCCATCTTTTCCCTTTCCATCCTTTGTTTTTATATTAGAATTTCCATTGAGCCCTATAATAGTTATTCTGCCTCCATTACCTCCTGATCCTCCAGCTCCAGCGTTGCCACCGTTTCCTCCAGGTGTTGCGTTTCTGCCATAAATGATATAGTCAACATCTGTAGAGAACGCGAAGATAGCACCAGGACTTGATCCCATGTTATGTTTTGGAGAACTCATTTCAATACTAAATGATTTATTGTTCCATACCTGGAAACAATTAGTAAAGTAAAATGTTCTTGGGGTTACGCCAGCTGGTCCTATACCATCTTCTCCATTCTTGCCATTTCCTCCATTTCCACCATTCCCACCTCTTCCTCCAACTGCTGAGATCAAAAGATCCTGTTTATCTAACTTTAAAAAATTTTTTCCAATACCAAAGAACGATCCTGCTGGCCCTCCTGATCTCCCGGGTTGCCCATCTAGACCGTTTTTATCAGGATCGGTTTGATTCATGAGTTCAAAATTAACAGTCGAAATATTTTGACCTGGTGCCCCGTCTAGTATAATCTTAGAATCATTTATAATATCCCATGTTGGAGAAATAATTATCAATCCTATTTTTTTACCTTCTTTATTTAAATTTGCATCAATAAAAATTTTATTTAAAGAGAGTATTTCTATGACTGTTATTTTTTTGTTACAATTTTTGTAAATTTTATCAACATCACTCAATTTTATGTAGTGACCCTGGATAGTTAGAGTATTCCCTGCGCAAGCTGATTTAATTTTATGTCCTAAAGAAAATTTCAACATATTTGTTAATGAATTTATTTTATATTTATTAAGAATAATCTCTCGAACATCAAGTAGTTCTAGTTTGATATTACAGTTGTCAATTATATCCTGGAAAAGAGCTTGTATATCTTTGAATTTTACACTTTCATTTTGTTGATTTATTTTTTCTTCTATTGCAATAATATTGTATTTGCTTATATCCTTTTGAATATTATAGTCTGATAGACGAGAATGGAATTCGTTTAAAAAATTATACCACTTATTTGATTCATGAAGGTATTTAGTAGCATTATACAACCCTTTTTCCAAATATGACCATCCGTTATTTCGTTTCGACTGAGCACTGAAAAGGTATAGAAAATGTAAGTAATCTTCATGGCTGTGAATCAAAAACAATGATTTTAAAACAACATTGATTTTTAATTTGTTAAATATTTGAATTAATTCCTCAATGAATTCTTGAGATGTCATAGTATCATACTTTCTTTGATTCTGTGAGAACAATTGACATGCTTCATTAAATAATGTTGTTACTTTGGCCAATTGAAGAGAATACAACTGTTCTTCATTTTTGAAATATTCTATTATTTGTTTTTCTATTTGGGCAAGTTCCAAAATAATATCGTAATATACCTCATCAACCCACCTGCTGATATTATTTTTAGTACTATCAGACACAGTAAAACCAAAATCATCATTATTAACTTTAGTATATTGAATGTTCTCTTTTAACATTTTGTTCAAATAATCTCTTTCACTTTTATATGATTGCATTGTACTCAATTTACCAGGAGCTTTAGGCCTTTTAAAAATACCAATTCTCCGAAAATAGCCCTCAGTGCTTGTGAGTATAACATCAATAAATTCTATCGCTTGTGTACAAAAGTTTTCACCGAATGAAGGAAACGAATTCTGTTGGAGATCTGTTTTAACATTATTGATAAAATTTGCCACACTGGAAATAATTTCGTCATCTGTTTCAGCTAACTGATCTACTTTTGTTACGACAAGCATAATACTGTTTTGAAATTTTCTAATATTTTTAATGAGGTTGGTAGCATGTCGCAGTAACTCGATGAAGCCATTGCGATCGATGCCATCTCTAACTGAAGAGTGGTTCACTGTGAAAACCAATTTTACAGATCTAGCTGAATCAATAATTTTTTTTGTGAAGTAAGTAGATGTTATTTCGTGAGCAGCACTTCTAGTGTCGCTGAAGCCGGGACAGTCGTAATAATTAGTGTCCATTTCGGAATCTTCTATTAGCTCTGGATACAGAGTCTTTGAGATTATTGTTGACCTTCTACTGACTTTTTCTTTCTCATCCACAATAATATAATCAACGCCACTTTTCACTGATGTCAAATGATTCAAATGACCCACGATATATTGTGCCAAAGTACTCTTACCTGAACCTGTATTGCCTAATATCAAAACTATATCTCTATTCACTTTTTCATCTATTGATTTATCCCCCTTTTGAAATAGAGTTATTATATTTTCTTGAGCACTATGCTTCCCATTTTTGGTTGACAAAGAATGTCTTTTCTCACCCATTTTATTTATTTTTTCTTTCAAAAACTTTATCTTCAGTTTCTTCTTCCTTAAGTAGTCCACAGCTAATCCAATTTTAAGATATTCAGTAGGTTAAGGAAGTTGTTTTAGGATGAATCAAATTAAGTTGAAAGTTATCGTTACTTTTTCCTTTCAGCACTGCTCCCATAGTTATCTGTAAAAAATATATATTATTTTTTTTTTTTACATTTCCATTTATTATTTAGTATATTAAGTTTAAAATTACAATAGTTTAAACAAACTATAGTCTAATCTCCATATTTAAAGTAAATAGAAAGAATAGTAGTCCGGTGCAGTGGCCTAGACACCCAGTTAAGCGAATTTCGTTGGTGAAAAATGTTTAATGTTTCAGTTCTTGAAAATGACTCTCAGCAGCCGAAACTTTGAGGTTTGAAATAAAATAAAAACATTTTTACTTGGTGACCTAATTAGCCTTGAAAACTCACTGTGCCACCAGAAACTGAAAAGAAAACAAGTGGATCGTAAACATGAAAGATGTAATAAATATCGATATTTGCAAACCCTGGCCCTGTTTCATAATAAACTACGATTTAGTATAATTGGGTTTGGAGGGGCATCACTGGAAGGATGAGTTTAGAGAGCGATTGGTGGTATATGGTATTTTTTTGGACTGCGTTGGCACTATGATAGTAGCTCACTATCAAGATCCACAAAAACTAGATGGTATAAAACGTTAATTCGACCAGTGCTACTCTACGCCTCGGAAACTTGAGCACTTTCGAAGGCCGATGAAAGGGATCTCCAAACGTTTGAAAGAATGATACTCAGACGCATCTACGTCCCAGTAAAGTATGGTTCAGCGTGGAGATGACGCACGAATAGGGAAGTCTACTTGTTAATTGGTGAGCCTGATATTGGAAAAATTGTGAGAATTGGTAGGCTGCGCTGGGAAGGATGGGGACTGATGAGATCCCAAAGCTTCGCTGAGTGGATGGTCTTAAAGAGGATTCAAAGACCTGAGGAGTGAGGAATTGGAAAGCAGCTGCACTTAACAGATCAAACTGGTGGGAGCTGCTTGAGGAGGCCAGGATCCAACAATGGGTTGTCGCGTCGATTGATGATGATGATGATGATGATTGGTGGTAACCTTCGGGTTCGGTTGGCCTTCATTTTTATTATTTTAATATTCTATTGATTCAGCGTAAATACATTGTTTCAAACCTTGTTAATCAACTTAGCTGTTTATTTTTGATTTAACATTGCACCAATATATTTTAATGAGGACATTACATGTCTAGAAAATTAAATTAAAAAGTTTCTGACAAATATTTTAGAAAGAAGTTTGAATTTATAAGTTACAATATCACTATTTACATGAATTTTTGTCATTTACAACCTTCATTGTTGATATTTACGTTCCCTTTTCAATTCCCTTATCTTTATTGTTTTCATTGTTTCAATAAAAAAAAATTCAATTTTTTCTATCACACATAAAATTAAATTTGATTTAAAACAATAAAAAATCTATAAACATTTCAAATATAGTAAAAACATATTTATACACACATAAAACCCAACATGGTCGTCCCCATTTAAAATCTATTAATATTTTTAAAAAACCATGCATACAAAGATTAAAATAACATAAATAAGTATATTTTGCTAAAAATGAAATTGTTATGAGTATATAATAATAATAATAAAAAAGGCCTAACGAACCCGAAGGTTCGATGCCGATACCACCAAACGCTCTCTGCATACATCCTTCCAGTGATGCCCCTCCAAACCCAATTCCACTAAATCAGTTTTAACGCAATCCTCCTATCTACGCTTCGGTCTACCCCTCGGACGTTTACCCATTGGTTCAGTGTTTATTAACATTCTATAGATCCGCTCGTTACTAAGCCTTACAACCTTACACACCCATCTTATACGCCGCAATGTTATAACTTGAATTATATTTACCGGGTGTAGGTCCCTTAATTCAGCGTTGTGTACTCTTCTTAATTGTTCTGTTAATTCATCTTTTTTCGGTCCGAATATTTTTCGTAATACTTTATTTTCGAAAACCTTAAGACGCTGTTCATCCCTAGTGTAAGAGGCCACGTCTCACATCCATAGAGAATATTGGAAAGGATAATAGTTTTGTAAATTCCAATTTTTAAGTTTTTCGATAGACGGCGCGAGCTAAGCAGTTTCGAAATTGAAAAATAACAGTCATTTCTCGCCTTCAACCTAGCTTTAATCTCCTCATCAATTTCGTTTTTTCTAGTTACCGTAGAACCTAAATACTTAAACCTATCTACCTGTTGAAACGTATATCCTCCCATAACAATATCACCGAAATTGCTCGCGTTTCTACTGCTAATATAAGTATATAAATTTATAAAATTCTTTAATTCTTCTAATGTATCATCTCACTACTGACTTAAACCATTTTACGGCCCAGTAAATACAGAAACTATCTGTGTTCTTTTTTTTTAATTATAACTATTACTTTTTAGTAGAAAATAAACATTATAAAGCTTACAGTTTCATTTATATTGACTACAATGGAACTTAATTCTTTTTTTTTGTTATATTTATATTTCAAAAATGACCATTGTGATCAAATCGATTATCCACGAATTGTTTTATAACTGAGTTAAGAAAATGTATTCTAATTTTACTTAAAATGGGATGGTACTAAATATATATATATTTTTTTAGTTGATTTCATATGAAGAACGAAAAAACTGATTTATTAAAAATATATGAGTACTTACGTATGTCAAAATTACATAGGACGTAATTAATGTACGTAATTTGGTCTTCTGTTCATGCAAAGATAATGCGATAAACTAATTGCAAAAAGTAATAAATATCTTATCTCTCTTCTATAAATAATGGCCTGAGTGAAAAGAAATTAATTGATATCAATTCCGATACAAATATGGCCTCGCCTTCCCATATTTGATTCTAATAATATGTATTCCTCTCGTATCCAATCTTTACAATCCAAAATCCTTTGTAAAATCCTGAATGCTCCTTATTTTGTTACTAATAAAACCATCCATAAAGACCTAAATGTTCCTTATTATGTAACCGATCTAGCCCGAACCCGATATTATTCCTTCCATAATAAACTCCCTAAGCACCCAAACCCACTGGTTTCTAACCTTGCTTCCTCTTCCATTCCTGGTAATCCTCCGAGGCGCCTGAAAAGAAGATGGCCTCGTGACCTTATATTGTAAACTGTTTTTAGAGTTCTACTACTGGTTAGTTTCTCTACATCCTGTATCATATCATTATGTCATTATGATAAAATTTTCTTGTTATATTTTTTATACAGTTGTAAATATTAATAAATAAATTTTTAAAAAATAATAATATGTGGAATCTTGTTTCTTTTCTCGCTTTATAGCATGCCTTGGGTCGTAGTAATATTATCTACAATCTCGTAATTTTATTTATATTGACTACAATAGAACTTGTTTTATATATTTTATATTATCGAATAAATGTTTATATTTCAAGAAATTAATTTCGAGTATGCTAAAACTTAACCTCTGGAACAATAATTGACAGGCTGGTACAGGTGATGACTTGGACCTCCCAGGCGTTGATGGAGGCATTTCTGAAGTTAGCAGAAGCGATGAAATTACAAGATGTCATGAAATAAAATAATACGGTGAATTTAAAAATATACAATTAAACAACCATAGTTAACAGAATATATAAAATAATGATAAAACAAATGAAATGAAACCACTTGTCATATAAAACATAAGATGACTTCTGATAGTAAATAAAAAGAAAAAAAATGATAAAATATCAAACACAATTAAACTAAAAAGTAATAAATGAAAATATATAATTTCTGTTAGTGTAGATTTTTACAATTATAAACGAAGATCTAAGACATAAAATACAGAAAATATATAAAGCTTTTTTGAAACTTTCAATTGTTATTCTTCCGGAATTGGGTGGACAGAAGGTAGTCGAAGAAGATACGGGATATGAAGATTGGAAGGGTGTTAGAACTACGAATAAAGGAGGGAATAGAATTCCATATGGAAGAGGAACGGATGAGGAAAGATCTACCAAAGGCTGCGGTTCGATGGGCAGTTGCATATAAGTCTGAGGGCCGTGAGTAGGTATTGCGGGAATGCACTGAGGACTTAAATTGAAGGATATTTAAGATGTACAATGGACGGCGGGATTGGATAACTTGATAGAGAAAGGAAGCAAGGAAATATTTACGATGGAAGGAGGAGTAAAGCCTCTTCAACTCTTCATAAAATCGGGTGCCACAGGCGTTCCTGGGGACCCCAATGATGAATCGTACAAAGCAGTTATTTAACCGTTTTAATTTTGCTTCGAGATCCCCAGAGACACCCCCGTAAACCACACAGCAATAGTCAAAGTGGGGGAATATTAAGGAAGTAGGTGACGAAGATAATTTAAACGCTTCAGGGTGGAAAAGGTACGACGGGAAATATTGGAGACGTGGTTTTTCCAGTAGACAGTTTGGTCTATAGTGACACCAAGGTTTTTAACGCATAGATGGAATTGTATTGGATTGTTGTTTTGGAATAAGGTTGAAATAAGAGGAATAGTTTTCAGGAGGTGATTGGATTCTATTACGATTGCCTTAGTCTTCTCTGCATTCAACTTAAGCTTGTTTTTTTGTGCCCACTGGCTAATTCTATTCAAGTATTCTTGGATCTTCTCCGTAACAACTAATAGGTCAGAAGGTGGGAAGGTAATTTTGGAAATCATCTACGTACAAATGGTATTGAGAATGTTGGATAAGGATGGAAAGGTCATTGATGCAGATAGGGAAAAGGGTAGGGGATAGCGATGAACCCTGAGGGACGGACGCCACATGTGAGGGATCGAGTCATTGATGGAGGTTTATCAGGAACCACTACGTACTAGGAACGATCGGATAGGAAGGGTTGAAACCAGCGCAAAGCACTGTTGGATAGAGGAAGATTTTGTAGGTTGGTAAGAAGGATGTTGTGGTCAACCGTATCAAATGCTTTGGAGAAATCCAGAAGTTAGGTTTTGGTGTTGCATGGCAGTTAGGAGGTCGTAGGTTATTTTAAGCAGAGCGGATTAAATTTAGCGGATTAAGCGGAGTTAAATGGCCAGGTCGAAAGCCGGACTGGAGGTGATTGAAGAGGGAACGTTCTTTCTGGGAAGTTTGAGAGTTGGTTTAGAACAAGGCGTTCTTGCTGTTTTGAAAGGTTAGAGAGTAGAGAAATTGGGCGGAAGTCGTTAGGTGAAGAAGGATTGGGGATTTTTTAAATGATCGAACTAAAGCGGTTTTCCAATGAGAAGGAAATGTGGAATTTTGCAAGGAAAAATTGTATATATGATAGAGGTCGGGAATAAGGACTTAATCAGGATTTAATCAATTTAACAGGAATGTTGTCCGGTCCATGATCGTTGGCATGGATTCTTAGAATGGTGGATGGTAGTTCTTCGTTAGATATGTGGGAAAAAAGAAGTTTTTATTAGGTGTTATTTGGAATTTGAGGAAAGGTTGATGGGTCAGTAGCATGGCATGTGAAATGGTTGTTGAGATTGTCAGGTGTTGTTGGAAGAGAGCTGAGAATATTGGATTCTGTTGAGGATAAATTGCTGAGTATTTTCCACTTGGATTTGGGACCAGTTTCATTGGAGAGTGCGTAATGAATGTGAAGGGGTTTATCACGTCGAACTGCTAATTGGGTTGCATTGCGGAGAAGTTATTATACACATTTTAATTATAATCTGTCGACGGGTCGAACGAAATTTATGTCTAGCTGCTTCTCTTTGTTTTATCATTTCATTTGTTTCCGAAGTAAGCCAAGATGCAGTTGGACGACTTAAGGTTCGGGTTTTGAGAGGAGCATGGATGTCTAATATAGATTGCAGATGTGAAGTTAGAGTTTTGGTATAGTGGCTGCTGTTGGCGGGGAGGTGAAGATGGATCCATTTACGTTTGAATGTGTTGAACAGCTCACCTATTTAGGCTCAGTAGTCAGCAATAACAGGATCACCCTGGAAACAATCCAGCGTCTTATGAACGCCAACAGTATTTTGGACTCAAGAAGCACTAGAGGAGTCGAACTGTCACTCGCCGCACCAATTGCCAGCTCTACAAGACACTAGTCCTCACTTACGGATCGGAAGCCTGAACCCTGACAAATGCTGAAGAAAAGGAGATCTTGAACTTCGAAATAAAAATTATGCGCCGAATATTTGGCTGTGTCAAGGTTGGCGAGAATTGAAGGAGGCGAACCAACAGGGAGGTCTACGATCTGTTCGGTGAGGGAGATGTGATGCGGCCCATAAGGCTGGTGAGGCTGCGCTGGGCTGGCCATGTCGTCAGAATCGGTTGAGATCACGAGGACGTTGCTGGACTGTAGGCCGCATCGAACCAGAGGAAAAGGCAGGCCAAGGCTGAGACGGAGGATACCGTCAGTAGGGATTCCAGAGAACTTCTGAGCATCCGCAACTGGAGACCGGCAGCACAAGACCGAGCTACATGGCGAAGGCTCATTGAGGAGGCCAAGGTCCAAAATGGGCTGTAGCGCCACGGATAGATAGATGGCAAAACTAAGGAGTTGTAAAAGTAAGAACTTTTTTCAAACGTACTATTTAAAGCTGTTATTAGAGGGGAGGTTCCACGGTGACGGCTGTTGTAGCAACTAACACCATGAAAACTGACGTTTGCTGCCGTACTATTATGCTGGATCTAAACGTTTGCAACTTGCCGCAAATCCAAGACTTGTACAAATGGAGTCAGATCTTACACAACCACTTCGACAAATGGATATTGATTGAATACATGCTAAAAGGGATATTAACGGTTAATACATGAAGAATTACAAAGATAATGTCATTTCAGTTTTATTTATGGCGGTTAGCACAATCTTGGAATGACTGCAATAGCTGCCTGGCAGATTGGGCACAGCTTGGGGAGCCTCTTCCCCCCGAAGATGGACCTGCTGGTGGCGATGTGATAGGCGCAGTCGTGGCAGAGGCACCTGTGCCCACAGGGAATGACCACCCTCGTCGCCGCGTTCTCGAAGCAGACGCAGCAGCCCGGCTCTCCGTCCTTTGCCTTTTGCGGCTCCTCGGGCCTCTCGTCCCTCGTCATGCTGAAGAATAGGTCCTTCTCCTGCTGAGCCACTTCTTTAGCCGTCAATTGGTACCTGCCATAACAAACAACATAAATACTTATTGTCATTTAGCCGTCAATTGTTACCTGCTATAACAAATTATAGTGATTTACAAATTCTCTAATTATAGTTAGTACGAGTATCATTTCCTAGCTTTGGAGGCATAATGTTGTAGCGACACCGCTGCATACTGGTCTATGCTGTAACTACTATAGCCACCAAAACCGCTATAGTCCGGCATGCCGCAACTTACCAACTAACATGGAAACAATTACTATCATCAGTCAAACGCCGTATATTATTCTTTGTATATACTTTAATTTCATACATGTAGCAACTATATAAGGTATTGTATTCATAAATGTATCATTTGAATTAATAAAGATTATAATAGAATTTTCTGAACTAATGAAAGCTAACGTCTTACACTTAGGATCTCTCGATAGCGTTTAATGGCACAGAGAGTTGGAAATTGGAAGACCTTAGAACGGATTTCTACTTCACGGAATTCTTCGCCTTCGGAGGCAGAGAATAACAACATACATAGTGGATCAGTACATTCTTGTGCTATTTTCAGAAAGGTATATTTGTCATTTGTTTCACTCTAACATTTCTGGATCTCTCCTCCCTGGACCTTATCTCCTATTGTAAGGACCTGCGGCTCGTATCCAGTCAGTACATACATCCCCCTCGTACCCTACCGAGTGAAGTTTTCAACCTTCTTTTTTTTTTTTTTTTGATTTATTTTATACTAGATCTGCCTGATGGGCCTTACATGGCCTTGTACGGTTGATTTAACCGTTACATTATATAACAGTTGATTATAATCAATATAACCACCCCTATAGGGGGGGGAGTATAGTCTCGTACAAAAGACACCCCAACTATACACCGTTATAATTAAAATTTAAAAAAATAAAGATAAAATAAACAGAAAAGAATAATGCTTCTTAATAAAAGAGAAAAGTAAAATTAATAACAAAAAATAATGATATTTGTACACTTATCTATATATACTTGCACACTACCCAAAAATTGCCCACTAATAGTAAAAAGAAACAAAATAATTTGAAAAAGGGACGAGGGAAGAAAAAAATAAATAATAATAATATGTAAAATAAAGGTAGTGTGATTAATGAAATAATAAGTATAGAATTTATAACAGAATGTCCTGCAGCAGCTTGGGCTTCAGTCTTCGGGTTGAGGTTGGGTTTCCCAGGTTTTAGGTCAGTGCTCCTTTAACTGTCGGCAACTGGGAGTGGAACTTCATGAACCGTTTTTTGATGTAATCCTCTATTGACTCCATATGTAATTCCCGATGCAATTGGCTATTTCTTATGAACCAAGGAGCATTTATTTTGAAAAGACTGTATTTTTTTCCTTTTCGTAAAGGATGCCGCTCCCCAGAATTGTTTTAAATATCCGAACCATTCGCATTAAATTCGAACCGGCGCCGCTACAGTTCCCAGGTTGCAAAGACCTACTCATCGACTCCCTGAAAGCTACATACGATCCTGGAGTCAGACTATCTAAAGACCACCTCGACAAGGTAATTATAAATTTTTCTTAAAAATCAGTTTTGTTGCGCCTATTACACAACTTTCACTTGCCACCCTACTTAAGAGTTGAAAATAATCCTTACTCGTTTCATAACAAATATTTACAACTCCAATTTCTTAGTTTTTAAATTACTTTTAATATTATTTCTCTTCCAAAAATTTATAATTTTCTTTTTGCAAAAGTACGGCAAAATATATATAGACTTTAAAGACCTGTAACAGTGAGCGAGCACGGAGTACCGCTATAACCCGCCAGGGGCCAGCACTACAAGCGTCTAAGAACCTGTATAATTGTATATAAGTGTATCATTATAAAAATACGATCTCTTGTATAAATGTATATATGTTAATATGTAATATGTAAGAATGTTAATTATAAAATAAAAAGAGATTGAGCAAAAAGATTCTACGGAACTATCTCAAGTAGAGTTAAAAGAGTGAATCCTCAGTGATAACCGATCACATGAGGCCTTCAATTGCCACCAGGATTGATCCATCAGATCAAGCCTTCACCGGGTCTAGTCATAGCACTGATGGCTTACACTCTACTTGAGATAGAGAAGTTTATTGCTAATCTATTCTCGTAAGAGTTGGTTTTTGTTATGCTTACCTTAGACTATGGCCTATCTCCTCTCCCTTACTCCAGCAATCTTAGTCCGTCCGCTTCATCTCGGCAACTAAGATTGTAACCTAATCCTAAACGGTTACACTGGTCCGTCCGCTTCATCTCGGCAACCAGTGTAATTTCCCGGCTCTAGTCCGTCCGCTTCATCTCGGCAACTAGTAAGCTGGCTCTTATCATGACAGTTCTAGTCCGTCCGCTTCATCTCGGCAACTAGAACTGTTACTCTGCCTCAAACTCTCTCACCTAGACCTCCTCTACCTAGTCAGTGTCCAGGGCTCATCCCCTGGCACGGCCTTCCCTTCTAACCTAATATTAAATACGCCTTGTCGTGGGCCTTATATATAGTGATATAGGACCGTCGCCCCCGGGGGTCTTAGTGGGGCTGGTCCGGCCGGGAAGGATTGCCTTTTGTGTGTGTCAAATATCGTCAGAGCCATGTTTTAGAAAATGCTAAAAAATTGTCAAATTAATTGTATGATCAAGTGGCACTTTCAGTTGGTCAATTTTAACGAATATGAGGAGAAGATGGTTGGGGGTGCGGTCAGTGAAAAACAAAAATAAGTTCTATTAACCTATTTTTAATGTGCCAACGTTTCGGGTAGAGTTTATAGCCTTCTTCAGGGCTAAAAACAGAACAAGATAACAACCACAGTAAGTATAGAAAAATAAGAAAAAGAAAAAAGAAAGTATAAACAGAATAATTTTACACATAAAATGAATAATTTTACAAAATAGAATTAATAAAATGAAGTGATGAGAGAAGCGGGAAATAAAATGTATACATAGGTAATTGAAAAAGTGGGTAAAATAACATAATTAAGGAAATGAAATAAAAATGATGTTATATAACGTAAAGAAGTATGAACATATTAGTTATTATTAATTTAAAAATTGAAATATGAAAAGAAAATGAAAATTGAGAGGAAGGAAATATATGTAACAATAATAGATGATAAAGAGGCAAATTATAATGAACAAAACTTATAACGCGGGTAAGGAAAATGGTTAAAAGTGGAGAAAATAAGGGGTAAGAGTAAAATAAAGAAAGGGGAAGAAAACAAAAAAAAAAAATAAAAACGAACCTGTTTGCTGGAAAATCAAACGCCTAATGGATACTGCGCTAATGACGGCCAAACTCAGAATTAAAAAAGCCGTTACAACAATGACTAAGTGTTTTGTTATAAAGGAAACGTTACGAGAGGGTGAAAATAAAAAATAAAAAGTAGAAAAATTTAATGAATTTAAAAAAAATTTAACGAACATGTTATGTATGAAACATCCCTGCCATACGCCAGCCCTAAATATATATTTTCACCTATGTACGACTTTTCTTTTTTGAGCTAGACTGTTCACAGACACTATTTTGCGGGTGTTGTTTTTTTTTTTTAACTCAAAACGTGTATTTCCGTTGAAAAATTCGATATTTTGCACGATCGCAATATTTCCCCTTAATGTATATTCCATGCATATGAATGTATGCATGTATTTTTCTTTTGCCCCTGAAACTACAAGTTCAATTACAATTCAAAATTGATAAAAATAAAGCGATCAATTTCTTATTTATTTTGAGACGATGCAGTCAAGAGCAATCAATCAAATTTCCCAGACACGTTTCAAACATTATCAACTACGTATCTGCTCAATATAACCGCCGATGTCCTTGAAAAGAACACTGAATTTAAATATGTTGTGAAACATAAATTAAAAAGCAACCAAAGACTGCAATGCCCCATTTGATAGGTTAAACCAGTTAAATCTCATTGTAAATGCCTTAAAAAAGGAATGCATTTATTTTAATGGTAGTCCTATAAATTCGGCCTAAACCCACTTGAAAAACCCATGTAAGTCCGTCCCTCCGTGGTAGCCTTACTTATCTGATTTTTCAAAGAGACAATTACAGCGAGTAAGTTGGTCAAAGTACGGCGTGTCACAATCTCACAAGAGGAGATCATAACACAAAAAAAAAAGACCTGCCCCATTAATACCCCCAAGGAGCGACGGTCCTATAACGGGAAGAGGAGAGTTAAGATAGTTAAATCGAGTAATATTTAAAAATCGATTGAAATTGCAAAACGGCGTGAAGACATGTCGTAAGAAGTTGTTGGGTGGTGTGGGTATTCCCAGGTTCGTGAAAACTCGTGATTTCAATGATCCATAGATAAATGTAAAAAAGGAAATCGATCTTTTTGTTTGACAGCGTGTGCACTTGACATTTTATCTTATTTTTTTTATATCCTTATATGTAGAAAATCAAAGTTTTATTTATTTTTATTACATAAATGAATTTCCTGATTTTTCAATAAATCCTACATCTTCAAAATTCAGATATAACATTAACTTATTAAATGATATTAAATTAAACTCATAGATACAAATGATGTGTTTATTTGTTACTTATATAAGGTCTGTTAAGTCTTTAGTTTCAAAATGTTTGGTGTTGTCTAGGAAAGGTTCTTTGCTATTGATATCCTGGATTTGTCTAATAGAAAAAATGTTATGACCAAAATTAAACATTATTAGCGTATAACTTAAAGTTTATACTTTTTTATTCATATACTTCACATGAGTATAATAGGTAATGGATGAAATTACCTGAAACTAGGAAAAACATTACCTGAATCCACCCAGCCTCATAAAGTGGATACACTTAATTGGACCGTAATCTTGAAAAATCACTTCCTAAGGTTTTTTTTTTGGTTTTTTTAATTATTTATTTAATGTAATTTACAACTACAAAATAATACAATAGGTAAATATGTAGTATGTTTCATATACACTTGAAAATCTTGGGAAGGAACCACCCATTGGTGGTACTTCAAACAT